>NW_024117125.1:0-6142 GCF_003073215.2 Triticum urartu | reverse complement strand
TTATGCTATAGCGACGACGACGACGACGCGCCGCCGCCTGTTCGCCATGGCGACGCCGGGCAGGGGTCCAGCAGGGGCACCCGCGTCAAGGAGGAGAAGGCCGACGACGACGATGGTGGCGACGACTTCAGCCCCTTTCTTTTTTTAGATTAGGTTAATGTAATGTTTGGATGAATTTCGCTGGAATTTGCCATGTTTGGCCGAAATTTAACTAGTTTTTATCATAACTTCGCCGAACGTTCTTTTTTTTGTTTTTTAATACGCGCCTGGGGGCGGCCCCGGGGGGCGGTGGCCGGGGGGCGGCTCGCGCCCCGCGGGACATTTTTTGCACCGGCTCACCCCCAGGCGGCGCTTTTAGACGCCCCCTGGGGGGCCAACGGCTGGAGATGCCCTGATGAGTGTGCTCATATCCTAATGGTTCTGTGGAGGGCGTGGTATGTCAGAAATGAACTCACTCATGCTACACCAATGCCCTCTATTGAAGGCTCCCGACGGTTCCTATGCAGCTATATGCTTAGCCTCACGAATATTCTAGAACAGTCTACGAAGCAGATCATCAAGGGAAAAGGCATTGCAGTCGGGCCGGCACCAACAGCGACCGCGGCCCCTGTAAGGCTACCTGAGGAGGCCAAGGATTGGGAGAAACCACCAGATGGGAATGTCAAGCTGAACGTGGATGGTGCTTTTCTGGAATCCACTGGAGCTGCAGGGGCTGGTATGATCCTCGAGATGCACAGGGACAAATCGTGTTCTCCTCGTGTCGGTCCTTGCGGCGGTGTGGTTCTGCATTGGAAGCCGAGTTGTGTGCCTGTCTGGAGGGCATATCCCTTGCCTTACAGTGGAGCCAACATGATGTGCTGGTGGAGACTGATTCCGCCGAGCTCGTCAGCATGATTAATAACAACTCTCGGGACTGCTCTCACCTGGGACACCTTGTCAGCGAGGTGAAGCACCTCTTGAGCTCGGGTAGAAGGTTCACCATTAGTAAAATACCCCGTGGCCAGAACTATGCTAGCCATCTTCTCGCTAGATTTGGTCGACAGGAAGGTCGAACTGTGGTATGGTTAGGATCAGGCCCTGAAGAAATTTTAGGCCTTCTCCTTCGGGATTGTAATGTGACTCTTATTTAATCAATACAATCCACTATCAAGTTCTACTAAAATAATAAATTATTTGTAACAAAAGGTTTAGTAAGAAAAGCTCAATCATCATTTTTTTGTCAACACAGGTTTTATTTTTTTACATGGCTTATGTATCGCCTCATTTGCAGTGGCGGATTTGGGGGGGGTGCCGTGGGTGCCATGGCACCCCCCTCCAAAATTGCAAAATGAATTTACTATATATGTAACACTGAATACCTGACAAGTTAATGCATTCTAAGATTAATTATCGAGATAATGACTTATTTAGATCAAATTATACCATATATAGTATAAATTTTCATTAGTTTTGAACACTGGCAACCCCAAGACTGATATTCTAGGTCCGCCACTGCTCATTTGGATCTTACAACAGTGTCCCCAAATCTTATGCGTGGGGGAGAAATTCCATCCTGATATATGTCCATTTATTGGAATACCTTTTTGTGATCGATGGAATATAAACAGTTAAAAGTGACTGAGTTTTTCAAACTCTTGTAGTTCACATTAGAGCACTTGGTGCATTCTCCCTACACTTGCTTAACGTAGTTGTACTGAATTAGTGATTTGGCACGATCCGCGCGCTAGTCAAATTGCTTTTTCAAACTTATTATTTGTCCATCTTTTTATCTTTTTCTTTCCTCACTTTAGTACTACTATCATTTATCTACAAAACTGTTACGGTGGTTGACGATTTTATGGACCGTTCATCCACTACGATCAAACGGTGTAGAAACTAGAGTTACAAGGCTAAAATTACAAATAGTGGTGGGACCATTACAAAACTAAGATGCGGCTAGTCATTTTTTAAAAAGGTAGTTTCGTCCAATTTTAGTAAGGCCAAATCCTGTTCGCACCTCGCTGTGTGGCCCGACACATCTGGGTCGCTCCTGATTCAAGAAAAAAAAAGATCTGGGTCGCTCCTGATTCAAGAAAACTTGTTCGAGCCCTATCTGTTCGAAGCAGCAGGGTAGGATAGGGCGGAGCCGCCGGTGACCCCGGTGGTGGCGGTGGCAGCGGCAGAGGGGGTCGGCAAGGATGACCGCTGGGGCGAGGAGGCGGAGCCGATGACCCCGGCGGCGGCAGCGGAGGGGTCCCAGGGGCTCGAGGACCGACGTCTGATGCAGCCGTGGTTCCTCGCCGTCAAGAGCTAGATCGAGCGCTCGGCGGTCTAGCCATCGAGAGGAAGAGCAAGAGCACCTTGCACCGGTTCGGCCATGGCGTCACGAAGGAGGCGGAGAGAAAGGGCACCGGTGGCCCCGTGATGGTCGAGGAGGTCGCCGCCTCGTCGTGCAGCGCGCGATGGTGGACCGATGGGCGTCCAAGAGGCACTTGACCTTGCCGGATCACGCTGCTGCTGGCGTAATCCAGGCCGGATCTGTGGAGAGCCCGGCGCAGCACCGTCTACAGGTCCATATCTCTTAGTCTTACTCTACCTTATTCCTTGTAAGTTCACGGCTTCCATTGCTCTTCAGTTCTGGTAAGTTGTTGGAAACTGTAAAAGTATCTGACGAAGCACATGAGCTTTCCACAGTGGCCATGTAACTAAGTTCTGAATGTTGCTTCGTTATGCTTAATGGAGCAGGTGGGCAACTCCCTTTTGTCTAAGATTTTGCAAGTCTGTGATATCTGTATTATGTAAAACAGGTCATGACTGATTCTTCAGTTACTGATTCGATTTTTTTGCTTCCAATGTTTTGTTAGATTGATAAGGGCCGGAGCTTCAATGACAAATCTACTATTCAGCACACAGCCCAACTCGACAGGCATTAGCCATGTCAACATGCACTCAGGGGCATGCTCGCCTTGGCAGTCATCAAGGTGGCAATAGAACACTTGAATTCTACCATTTCAGGCGAGATCAAGCTGCACAGGAAAATGAGGAACGATCTGGAGAACATGAAGATGACGCTGGAGTCGGTGGATGTTGTGCTCCGCGACGCTGAGAGGGAGTCTATCAAGCATAAGTCCATGCTTCTGTGGCTGAAGCAACTTAAGGATGCCGCGATCGACATCTCTCACATGCTTGAAGATTTTGAAGATGAAACCGACCTCAACCTGGTATGCAAGATTCTGATTTGGTCACTATCAATCTTGATCTGAATGTTGTTGTTTAATAACATATGAATATTTTTAGATAATGAACTACATCTAAAACTTTTTTATGTACTGAAGTAGATCTGAACCTCACTGTTGGAGTTGATCTTTGAGTCGATGTTAAGTAAAAGCTACTTATACTTGTTGATGCCAAGACCACCTTTTCATTCCTAAATGTCCCTGTTTTCTTATGTTTCACAAATAGTAAGCTATGTCCACAAATATCATGATTTGATTGAGGGGAAATTGAAGTAATACTAGTCTGGTATCCCAAGTGTAATATCAGTTTATGAACTGTTTTTTGTCAAGCACCTGATTGAAACAAGACAGAAGGACCAAAATCATCTACACTTGCTCACTAAGTAGAAATTTGCTATTGCAACCCTTCTAGTTTAGGAAAGTGACAGTTTCCAGAAATTGTTTAGACGGAGGGAAGAACATAGTGTCCAATGGAGCAGTTGTAGGACGTTGTTTTTTTCTCTTCGATGTTCTTTTCCAGGTGAAATCCATGGCTGCTTCCTAAAACTTAAAATCTGTAAGCAGATGTTTCAAGGTGAAATCCATGGCTGCTTCCTAAAACTTAAAATCTGTAAGCAGATGTTTCAATTGCCAAAAGATGGTTGTTGTTCTGGGACTAGACTGACCATCCAGCTTTAAATTTTAGTGTAATCTCAAGATATTGCAATTGAACTCTTCTTAAGGTAATTCTCTGTGTTTATCTGAACTCACTAAGATTATTTGCTTTTTCTTTGGTCTTTTGCGCATTTAAAATGCCAGAGAAAATTTTGCCAATCTCTTTAATTTTCACACAAAGCTAAGGTGTTCCCCATTTATAATTTAGAGACAAGCATCTTGTCAAAGCTTAGGCTTACAATGGAGACACCATCAATGGCAATTCCAAAGTTCTGTGCCTGATCTGTCAGTATCTTTCTAATCTCCCACCTCACGCGCTGAAATTAAAGGGGAAAGGAGCAAACAATGAGCACCCACAAGTAATATATTCTGCCAAATATATACACGCATGCCTACACAATGCTAGTAATCATCGTTGTGTAGATGGCGCCATACATTGTGGAGCAAGGACAGAACTATGTTTCTTCGCCTACATTTGCACAGATGAGCAATTATTGTCTTCTTGCCTTTTTCAGGTATTTGGCAATGTTGGCTCTTGAGCTGCCCAATTGATCACTGAAGCTGGTGGCAAGGTGGTCTCCATCAGAGATGTCACAGGGGCTGTCAAGAACTCCAATGGCATTGACATAGCCAAGCTGATGAAGCACTCGGCAGAGAACCGCGGGATCAAGGGCTCCGACAAAAGGCGATGCCGTCGACCCGACCTCGCTGCTCATGGAAGAGTGCGATGTGCTCATCCCGGCAGCTCTGGGAGGAGTCATAAACAAGTAATCTTCTTCTTCCTCGTCCCAGCTCACTTCACCCTATCTTCTATGAGATTAATGCTCTGAAGCTCAGTTAGAGTTTTTGGCACAAAACTGAGCTGCGTTTGTTGACACATTTCACACATTGACTGACAGTAGAGAAGTGTACATGTTCGCGCTGAAGATTCTGGCAAAGAAGGGCGTGCTGATCCTACCGGACATCGTGGCCAACTCCGGCGGAGTGATGGTGAGCTACTTCGAGTGGGTGCAGAACATCCAGGGGTCCATGTGGGACGAGGAGAACGTGAATCCGGAGCTCAAGATGTACATGACCCGCGCCTCAAACATAGTTCTGATTATTTAGGCAGTGTATGGCGCCGTATAAAATGGGCAGTAATTATGTATAGTATATCTTCAAAAACCAGAATTGGCTCAATTTGGAACAGTGCCTGCTTTATATGAATTTCTTGCTCGCTTTGCACGCGTTGCTACAAGTGCATTACCATGCCTCAGCCATAATCATCCTTGACAAATATGGCAATCACCTTTAGTATGGAACATAAGAAGCATGCACAACCTATTTTGTCAATGAACAAGTTTAGCATATGTTTGTACATTGCTGATCTAGTTAGTAAGCAGAACTCTGTTATAGTAAAACTAGCTAGAGGATCACAGCACCACACATTGTCACAGCTTCACTTTCTGGAATGGTATGGTTGATGGCACCAGCCCCTCCTCAAGATGGAGGTCACGGGTTTGCAGGGGGCATACTGGAGATTTACAGATTTAACTAGCAAGATGCCCGTGCATTGCACGGAACATCAAGATGCATTTTTTTACAAAACACCTGTTGTGATTGACTCATGCAGGAGTCACTAGTAGAAAACAGGGCTATGGTCCAGGCCGGCTCAGCCCATTAGTCCCGGTTCAGTGTAGAACCGGGACTAATGTGGGCATTGGTCCCGGTTCGTGAGCCCAGGGGGCCGGCCGTACCACGTGGGCCATTGGTCCCGGTTCGTCTGGACCTTTTGGTCCCGGTTGGTGGGACGAACCGGGACCAATGGGCCTCGCTCCTGGCCCACCACCATTGGTCCCGGTTGGTGGCCTGAACCGGGACCAAAGGCTCCCCTTTAGTCCCGGTTCTTGCCACAAACCGGGACCAATGAGGTGCCTATATATACCCTCGCCCGCGAGCAGAGCACTCCAGTGCTCTGTTTTTCTCTGGCCGGCGAGGGGAGGGGTTTGTGGTGCTCTAGCTCCCCTCCTATGCACATGAGTTGTTCGATGGAATGCCCGAGCCACACTACTTAAACTTTCTCCTCTCGAAGCTCGACCTCCAAGCTCCATTTTCCTTGAGATTTGTCTAGATTTAGTGGTCCGTCATGCCCCGTCCCCGTCTTCACCGCCGTCGATCACCCGCGCTGATCTCATCACCGACACCACCGTGGTGAACCTCTTGTTCTTATTTTCTTTTTGAAAGGAAAAATATTCTTACTTGTCTGTTTAGATAGATACTTGTATCATTTTCTT
>NW_024117124.1:0-14147 GCF_003073215.2 Triticum urartu | reverse complement strand
GGGGGGGGGGGGGGTGAGGGGCGTGAGCGGCGGCGGCGCGGACGGCGACGAGGAGCAGCACGGCGGCGGCGGCGGCAAGTTCAGCGTCGCCAGCTTCCTCTGGCACGGCGGCTCCGTGTGGGACGCCTGGTTCAGCTGCGCCTCCAACCAGGTATGTACCATGTCTGTCTTCCTGAGCGTCGATCGCCATGACGTTGAAGAAGAAGAAGATGATTGACTGATGATGAACGGAACGGGATGGGATGTTGGTTGCAGGTGGCGCAGGTGCTGCTGACGCTGCCCTACTCCTTCTCGCAGCTGGGGATGCTCTCGGGCATCCTGCTGCAGCTCTTCTACGGCTTCCTCGGCAGCTGGACCGCCTACCTCATCAGCGTCCTCTACGTCGAGTACCGCTCCCGCAAGGAGAAGGAGGGCGTCAGCTTCAAGAACCACGTCATCCAGGTACCCCCCTCCCCTCCCCCTGCCCCTTCCTGCCATGGCGTGCTCCCCTCTGCCCTCTTCGCTAACGGATTGCAGTTCCCGGCCGGCTTCGCCAAACGGGCACGCCTTTCTGTCGGCTGCAAAAATACGAAAATGCTCTCCCTTTTTCAGCGAAAAAATTAATCAAAAACGTCCCTGCTTAGCCTCACGCGTTAGATATGCAGTCTCCTCATCCTCAAGTTGCTTGTCGGATGAAAAGTGTGAACTGCAAGTCTGCAAATGCAGCGGGCAGAGTGCCTTCCTTAATCCTCCCCTTTTAGTCGCAAAACCAGACCCACATTTGCCCCCAAGTAGTAATCACTATGCTTAATGGTTAAAGCATGACAGTACGCATGTACTGGAAACATGGTGAGGAGTAACTGTGGTTGATTAATGGCGAAGAAAGGAAGAATTACTAATCATGAAGCTGTGATGTTGACCTCCCTTCGCAGTGGTTCGAGGTGCTGGACGGGCTGCTGGGCCCGTACTGGAAGGCGGCCGGGCTGGCCTTCAACTGCACCTTCCTCCTCTTCGGCACCGTCATCCAGCTCATCGCCTGCGCCAGGTCAGTCCGTCGCCCTCACTGTGCGCCCAGCTCAGTAGCTGAGATTTAATTTATTTATTTATTTTAACTTGATACAGTAACATCTACTACATCAACGACCGGCTGGACAAGCGGACGTGGACGTACATCTTCGGCGCCTGCTGCGCCACCACCGTCTTCATCCCGTCCTTCCACAACTACCGGATCTGGTCCTTCCTGGGCCTGGGCATGACCACCTACACGGCCTGGTACCTGGCCATCGCCGCGCTCATCAACGGCCAGGTGGAGGGCGTCACCCACACCGGCCCCAACAAGCTCGTCCTCTACTTCACCGGCGCCACCAACATCCTCTACACCTTCGGCGGCCACGCCGTCACCGTGTGAGTAAATTATTATACGCTCATCTCTTCAGTAAGTAAATTAGTAGTGCTCTGATGAAGAAGAAGAAGAAGAAGAAGAAGAAGAAGGGCGGTGAGCTTTCCGCCGGGCCGCAGCTTTTGCCCGGCGATCGGGAGGACATGTCTGGATTGGAAACCCGGCTCTAGCTTCCATTCCGATGGTCCCCCGTCCCCGGTCCATGGTACTTGCCGCAGCTGCTGCAGTACCACACTAACACTAATGTACTCTCCACAGTAGTAGCATAAGTTAATCTTGATTAACTTACTGAGCAAGATTGTAGCTTTGCATCTAGCCAGCCCCATCCATCCACCCCGTGGGGCGGCACGGATCCCGATGCACAGCCAGGGGCACTTAAAAACTTCCATCTAGGCCGTGGTGGTGGGAACCGGCCTCCTTTGGTTTAGGGTTAGCTTAGCTTAGCTTAGCTAGCTTGCGGCCATGAGTGAGTCCTGGTGCGCTCATGTGCGGTGATGCATCCAAAAGGTCCTCCCTGCCGGTACTAGCACCCACTCACTCACACACACATGAACGTGATACAGTCTAGTCTAGAGGAGGGGGGAAAAGAATTGGGGCGCGGTGTATTTTAGATCTCCGGCCACCATGCATTAGACTAGAGCCCTTTATTCCCATTGCTCCTCTGCCTCCGCGATTACTTAACTACTAATCAAAACTTGATTGGATCATTGGTGTTTCCTGGTAGCTAGCTAGCTTAGCCATGATTTGAGGCCATGCGCGGGGGAATAATTAGCGTCGTCTTCGTCACTGAGTGCGGCGTTCAAACACCCTGGTCGCTGCTCGCTAGTGGCCGCCGTTGGGCCGGAGATTTGAACCGTTTTTATTATATTAATAGTAATCTCCTCCTACCAGCAGCAGCTTCGGCGACCAGGCCACTACCGTGCAGCATTATTATTATTATTATTAAGCAGTAGCAGGAGATGCATTTTAGTTCTAGATACATTCATTTCTGTGACAAGTAATTTAAAACGGAACGGAGGGAGTAGTTGCCTACTATGCAGCTAGTGGTGGCGTAAAAACGAGAATGCTTTGTGGTAGTAGTATTGATGGAAGTGAGTGAAAGAAAAGGACGGGCCATGGCTGGTTGCACTGAACTGAATTGAATTTAGCTAGTGCGGAGCTCACATCAAGATATGCAATCCCGTCCTGGGCGGACCGGGACGTGCGTGAATGTTGCGGCACATCGTCATCGTCATCTGCTGGCGATGATTCCGTTCCGCTCATCTTGCCATCATCTCGACGTTTTGCTTAGCCCAGTGGGGTGAGGGGGACGCAGACCTACTGCTGCTGCTGCTGCCGCTTTAACCAGAAGTTTCGTCGCAAAGAGAAAGATCCCGTGGTGAATTTTCCACTCTGATCGTTTCTGATCTCCGGCAAGTTCGAATTCCGGTTAGGTGGTTGCTGCAACTTGTTGGGAGTGGAGTGGAGTGGCATGATTAAATTGATTGATTGTTAGGCGATTGGTAGGAGTATATATAATCTGCAACGGACTTATTTGGTCGTATTTGTCGGGATCCTCTATTATTTGACCGGCTGGCGCGTGCACGCATGTGTTGGTGAGTGAGTGAGCGGAAGCTCGCCCGGCAGATTCCCCCTGCCGCCACGATCGATCTTCTTCTTTGCAGCCCAACTGCCCACTGCGTGATTAGGAAGGAAGAAGCCTTCTTTTCCGTGTCATCTGACCAACAAACTCAACAACGCATGCATGTGCAGAGGCCGTTTTGTCCGTTAATTTCCTACTACTTGTGTCATTTCATTTATATAAACAGTCGTTTGTCAATAATGGCGGTGATGCTAATGTTGGTTTGCATGGGCATTGGGCAGGGAGATCATGCACGCGATGTGGAAGCCGGCCAAGTTCAAGTACATCTACCTGCTGGCGACGCTGTACGTGTTCACGCTGCCGCTGCCGTCGGCGTCGGCCATGTACTGGGCGTACGGGGACGAGCTGCTGGCGCACGCCAACGCCTTCTCGCTGCTGCCCAAGACGGCGTGGCGGGACGCGGCGGTGATCCTCATGCTCATCCACCAGTTCATCACCTTCGGCTTCGCCTGCACGCCGCTCTACTTCGTGTGGGAGAAGGTGATCGGCATGCACGACACCAAGAGCGTCTGCCTCCGCGCCCTCGCCAGGCTCCCCATCGTCGTCCCCATCTGGTTCCTCGCCATCATCTTCCCCTTCTTCGGCCCCATCAACTCCGCCGTCGGCGCCCTCCTCGTCAGCTTCACCGTCTACATCATCCCCGCCCTCGCCCACATGCTCACCTACCGATCCGCATCCGCCCGCGCCGTAAGCCTCCTCTACTCCTTCACTCTTCTCTATCTATCTACATGCATTGCATTTCTTTTTCTTTTCTTTTCTTTTTTTTGCATCGAGGAGGATCATACTGTGCTGTACTATAGCTTTTAGAAGAAGCTTAATTAGCATGTTCTTGCTAGTGAATGCGTGATGCTGCCGTGCGCCTAATTTCTTTCAGATCACTGTAGGAAGAGTACTGGTACCACTGCCTTTTCTTCCTTTATTAGATTAGATTAGGGATCCGACCAATGATTGCCAGTAGGATCGTCGATCGATCATCAAGGATGGGATGAGTGAGGCCGTGCATTGCCAGCTCCAGCTGCATGCATGCATGGCCCGGTTCGCTGCTCTTGGTAGCACCACTGCACCACTAGTCCCAGTACCACATCCATGGTCTGGTCCATGGCGCATCAACAGTGCATGGCCCGATTCATCCATGGTCCATGCATGGCGCATCAACAGTGCCCCGAATGCAACGCAACGCGCATCGGAGGCAGAGGGACGTGCAATGGAATAGACAGTGGAGATCCGTGCACGTACCGCATGCACTGTTGACTGCACGGCCCCAGGGTGGCCCCGCCTCCTGCTTAGGAGCGGCACTGCTCCTACCACGAAGAATCCCCAATCATTGAGCCCGGCCAACGACCACATTAATCCGCCCCGACAACGATTTGGATCCTCGATCCCTCTCCCTCTCCCTCTCCTCCGTCCGTCCGTTGGTTCGGCCGTCGCTGCTGTGGATGGATAGCTGCTACGGCATGGCGAATGGCGCTTAGCCATCGCCGTACCGGTGGTGCGTGTCAGTTCCAAGGGTTGGTGCCCCGAATGAGGAGGTCTCCCCCATGCTTAGTACCATCCTACATATGGCCCATCCCGTAGGTGAGCCTGCCTGAATGCAGCAGCTGTAGCTGGTCCCTCCCCGGCCGCACAGGAGCAGAGGGCCGATCGTGGGCTCGCCGCCGGCCGGGCCGGTATAGATAGCAACCGTTGACATGGAGGTGTCGGGATCTCCTGTTGCTTTGGGCACGAGTCCCCGGAAGCTAGCCGGGCTACCAGGCGCGCCGGTCGCCGTCGCGGCGTTGGCCCGGCGCGTCTGGACTCTCACTGGCTTTTCGCACGGGTGATGGATGGATAGATAGCATGCGGCGCCGCTGGAGACGGACGTCGACCGATGGGGATATCGTGGCGTGGGTTGCGGGGTCCCTTTCTTTCCCGCTCGATTCCTTCCTTTTCCTCCAGCTTTGCGAGAGAGAAATCGAATGTGGTTTCCTGTACGGATGATAGATCATAGATAGAGAACACGCACAACGTTTCTTTTTGTGTGTGTGCAGCAGCGCAGTGGCTCCGTTCCATGCATCCATCATCCATTTTGTTGTGCATGTTGGTAGTAAATTATGCTCTGTGTTTTACTGATGATTTGTGATCGTTTTGCAACGACTGAACAGAACGCGGCGGAGAAGCCGCCCTTCTTCCTGCCGAGCTGGACGGGGATGTTCGTGCTCAACGCCTTCATCGTGGTGTGGGTGTTCGTGGTCGGCTTCGGGCTGGGAGGCTGGGCCAGCATGGTCAACTTCATCCGCCAGATCAACACCTTCGGCCTCTTCGCCAAGTGCTACCAGTGCCCCAAGCCCGGCGGCGCCGCCGTCGCCCCGGGCCCCTCGGCGTTGCACCACTAGCCCCCTCGCCGTCGCCCGGGAGCGTGACGCCGCCATGCCACCGGCCGGCGGGAAGCCCGCAAGGAGAAGCCCGAGAAGCTTCCCTCTCCCGGCACGGCGGATCCTCCAGTACTGTTGCTTGCTAGGTTTTGGTCGCCTTGTAACATACAAGCCTCGCCTCTCCTCTCCTAGGGTGTCCGTCAGTGTCACACCGCACCGTAGTAGAACATGAGGGTGGCCGGGTCCCTAAGACCCGTTGGGAGTACGTACGTACGTGTCCGTGTGTTTGTGTTTGGCTTGGCTTGCCCCGCCCAATATATATGTGATGGTCGTCATGGCTTATAAGATTTGCATGCAGCTCCTGGGACAATTCCATACGATGATGAATTGAATTGACGATGCTATTAACATAACATAGCACTACTATCCTCTAGGGTTCTCGATCAGTTTCTTTCATCTTCTTTTTTCATTCACTCTCTCCCCCGCTGGATCGAAGTGTATATTGTAAGCGCAGGCGAGCGAGCGAGCGACTGTGAACTGTAACGGAGACGGTCGATCGGCGTTGATTCCTCCTGCTGGCTAAAGGCAAAACACGGGGGCCATTGTTTAGGGGTCTTCATCGGTGTAAATGTGGCGGCTCCTCGCTGTTGGCGGCTCGCCTTTTGGCCCGTGCTGCGTCGCTCGCTGCCTTTGGCCCCGGCCCGGCGGGCGATCATCGGATCTTCCCGGCGGAAATTCTGCGGGCGAGCATCGGATCTTCCCGGCGGAAATTCTGAAAGGGGCGCCGAGATACGGTGGCGGTGGTGGGTCGGCGCGGGGCATGATGGCGCGCACAACCGGGACCAAACATGCTTGCTCGTGAGGCTGAAACGCGGCGCTGGAGAGTTGTAAAGACGGTGCTCTACCACTGCTGGCTTTGCATTGTGATCGTGACAACGACGACGACGGTGACGATACCGATTAGCGGCCCGTCTTATCGCACCGCCGAGATACGGTGGCGGTGGTGGGTCGGCGCGGGGCATGATGGCGCGCACAACCGGGACCAAACATGCTTGCTCGTGAGGCTGAAACGCGGCGCTGGAGAGTTGTAAAGACGGTGCTCTACCACTGCTGGCTTTGCATTGTGATCGTGACAACGACGACGACGGTGACGATACCGATTAGCGGCCCGTCTTATCGCACCGCACCCTCGTCGTACCACGCCGGTGGGTGAGCCTCGCTTTCTTCCCAGGATTGGACTCCACTCCACTACCGAGTACCGACCCCTGTTGTAGTGGTACGAACCATGTACGTACAGCTCGCAGGATCGTTGCTATTGGCCTGTGCATCACAGAGCATCAAGACGGGCTTTGATTGCAGGGGAGAGAAGAGAAGAGAAGAGAAGATTGCGCTTTAATTGGGCCATGTGGGAGGTGCAAATGGGGGGAGGGAGGGATTCCCTAATCGCCTCGGGCATCAGGCCGGCCTCCTTGAGATCACATGGCCGGCGGTGGCATGTGCCGTCTTGACTGGTACCCCGCTCCAGATTGCCTCCCCCTTTTGCTTGCCAGTGGTATCTTCCGACCGCCCTCGAGACCGGGGGTTCGGTTCCGCATGTGCTTTCTATGAGTAGCGCACAGCGCGGATGTCTTAATCTGGCGCCAAGTTGCCCGGGCTTCCCCTTGATAATCATATGGTGGTGTGCTGCAATTAATAGTAGTGCTTGCTTCGCCCTGTTGATGCCCGCCAGTATCCGTTGAATGGAATCCCGGGCGGGAGAAGAATACTCGTAGCGACTGTACCTGTCTACCGGACTGTGCTCAGTGCGGACTGCTGTTTGGATGCCATCATATACCAGTGTGGCTGACGCGCCTGGTCTCGCGATCGCGTGTGCTGTCCGGCTATTTTTTACCAGGCCTTTCATTTCGGGTAAAGGTAGGCGATAGCTTTCTTTTTAGGTGCAAAACAATCTAAGATTCCAAAGCACGGACCAGAGACACCATAGGCAAGCATTAGCATCAATTATCCAAGCAAATAATCATGGAGAACCGGCTACAACACGTCCACGTCTTTTGCTCGCGACACAGGGGAAAGGCGTCCTAAGATAGCAACAATGCATCTTTCCTAAAGCTCGTATGCCTTTGAACAACAAACGAAAGTATCGTAGCAGATCGCGAGGGAAAGCTCAGAAGATATCTGATAGGCCTATAGTTGGCTGCATACGCCAGTGCCCAGCTCAATGGTCAAATACTGCAGATACTTCTTTATTGGATGTCAAATACTGCGGATACTGAGGACACCTGACTCGTCATAGAAAAGCTATACTTCGACTCAACTGATCTGAACGCACTTGGAACCAATCCCACACATAGAGAGACCACAAACCGCGCAGTCGTTAACAGCAGCATTTTTAAAAAATCTGTTATAATGAAGCAAGGCAATTCATCTAACAAGCAGTTTGAATTCCAATGAACAGTGTCAACGCGGTAAATCATGTTAAGAGCCACATGTCACAGAAGTACTTGAATGAAGGGGAAAGCGATGAAACTTTTATACTCTGAAACAGCAGAACTACCAACATATATAGCATGTTTTAATACCCATGAGCAGACCACCAAATGTCCAACCAGGACTGAATCAGCTTAACCAAAACCTTGGGATTCCTGAGTCGCGCTCAGCCGCAGTACTATTGTTGGGCAGTCTCTGTATTCTGTTTGAGAACTCGTTTGCCTGTGAACAATTGAGGAAAAGGAGAATCAATAATGATTTTGCAATAGCCCATACGACCAACTAATCCCACCAAATAAGCACTGTTAAAATAACATGTGCACCTAACATAACAACAAGTGAAGAAAAATAAATTATTGGGATCAAGTTTCTCTTATTACATTCAAAGGCAAGATTTCACCAAAACCATGAAAGGATGGTATCGAGAAAAAAGCAGGATTCTGCAGAACAGTACATACAGATACAGGGATGAGCTCCCGGGATTTGCTCAGAGGCAACATTCCATCAAACAGTGTCAGCACAGGAATCAAGTTCCTAAACTCAGCTCAACAGCAGGATTCTTATTAGATCATAGCGCACACTACTGGAAAAAACTATTCTGTGTCATATCAGCATTATTGGTAGCACCTATATTCTCAAAATGTAGGACTGTAGGGATGCAGAAGGTATATACTGGAGAAATAGATGAATTAACGAAAAATATTAGCTGGGCACAATGCAAGGTAACACCTTCAGAACACATCAGAAATTACGGAACAGAAACAGGAAATGTGGCACAATTTTTGGGGTTACCCCCGAATGCAACTAGCATGTGGACGTGATAAACAAAACATTTGAACTACTCTAAAAAAATTAAGGATAAAGAAAATATATTAAGATAAACCTCTGAACTTTCCACACGAGATAATGAAACTTCAACCCCCTGAGATGGTTTTGCAACGCAGTTTGGACTTCCTAAGCTCCATATTTTTTTAATAAACAACCCCAAAACCACCTTGAGGGGTTAAACTATCGGTTTTGTATGTTCAGGAGGTTAGGTATCTGATTAGATAGTTTAAGCAGTTATGTAGGCCAAGCACCAAAGTTCAGGGGGTAATCTGGACTTTTTCAAAATATTAATGAAGAAACAATCACAAAATGGGAACCCTGACCTTCTCGTCAATCCACATTAGAGAGCGCAGCTGATTATCCAGTATCCGGACAGCGACATCAAATGGTGCCATGTTATCTGTAGCCTCAAGCTCACCACCCTGCATTGGACAAGGAGACTCAAGCAATGCTCATTACAAGACAAATGTTATAATCTGAATATTTACCTGAGTAGAGTTCATGGTCTGAATGATGGATTTTACTTGTTCTGTCATATGCTGCAACTCATTCTCCACAACTTCACCTTGCTCGTACCTTTGCATTGCCAAATAATTTGGTTAGAGATTTCATTTCCGAAATGAGTTGTATGATTTGTTTACTAGAGATTAAAAAGTCAAACTAAACCCAAGACTGAAATAACAAAGCTAAAACAGCCAAAATACATTGAACTAACATTATATCCCTTGCCGAGGCAGCCTCATCTTCACGAAGTAAGACCCGTTCATCCTGGAATATACGTTCGGCTTCCTCCTCCATGCTCTGCAGAGCCTTGTCCACCTGCAAATATAAAACGTGTAGGTTGTAAGCACAAAGCTGAATAATTAACCTCTGCAGATTCACTATGTATGGATAAATCGCAAAAAAGATTAAACTGGAACTCCAGTAATGGACCTTTACGTCATTGATTATCCAAAAATATTTAGCTTGCCAATCAAGTTCTAATACCCAATGTGTGGGCTTAATCTTGGTGACCAGAAAATTCCAGCACATAAGCACTCACATCAGTTCTATCAGATTATCTATATTGTGCCTATGGAGTACTTCTTGAGCATTGTGTATTAAATAATTTGATAGACAACCTAGCTATAAGTCAATTCAACATGCTAAGCAAATATCTGCAATGCAAATTCTGAACAAGCATGACAATCTCACTCAACTGAATTTCCAATTGGTAAATGACTTTACAAATGGACAATCAATTAAAAGGAAACAAAAACATGACTGTGGTAGCTAACTAACATAGTAAGTAAATAATACATTTAACAGAAGGCCTAATTGATTATGCAATTAAATTGTATGATAGGAGCTATGCTAAAGAAAATCACAAAAAATGTGCATCTAAGCCTCAACTCGGTGGCTCTGTCAATGACATCACTTAAAAACCATTGGCGTGACTTTAAAACCTCAGATTTTTGTAGAAAAATGCACTAAATTCTTGCAAAGATAAAACCTCAATATGGCAATTTTGTATCGTCAATTTATTATAGCTATAGACCACAAACCTTAGGTGCAATCTATGAGACATTTGAACACACAAGATAGGAAGAGACCTCGAGCTATCAGGCATAAAAATATCTCTGGTCGACACCTCAACATATATCTCAAACCATTTTTTTCCGACAACAGAAGTCCAGGACAGCTTATAAATAGTAGTATGTCATATAAAGGGAAGCAACTCAATGCCATTCAAAGATCAAATAGAATGAGACGTTAAACAAACACAAACAAAAACTAAGTTATAACTAATATATGAGCAGACAAGAAAAAGTTCACACCGCCACCCACCTCTTTCTGATGAGTTTCTATTAACTCAAGTTGCCTCTCCAAGCTTGTTTGTGTTTCAACAACTTTGGCCACATCAGCCTGGAAGAGGTAAGGAGTCAGGATGAAACATAACTATGAAAATTTACTGTGAACATCATGATTCAAGAGAGCTGCTATGTACTGATCTGAAACGCATCAAATGGACTCTAGACAAATAATTAGGGTTGATTAAGTACTGGTTTCTATTCCTTTTCATTTCAAATCAACTACTATTAATATTTTAAATTACTTATTTCAATGATGGAATTGGTTGACTTATTAAGGCCCCATCTGTCTCTCCAAAATACTTGTTATGTTAACTCATGGAACACAAAATAGTGTAACTGATACTACTAATTTGGCAGCATGCCATGTTTACCCTGGTTAATGAAAGACCATCACTACTTGGCATTGGTCCAATTGGAGAGAATGTGTATATCTGTCAATAATTTGAAATTTTAGCTAAACGGTGCATACTGGGCAAGTATTGAAACAAGTCCAAGGAGCTGAAACAACAAATAAGTTGAACCAGAGGTAGCATTGACATGGGAACAATCCTAAGTGGTTGTTTGGATAGTAAAGATTAGCGGTGGGTTTACAGAAAGCAAGTTTTTAACTTTAGCCAGGTTTTAGCAAAATCGGTTTTGCTTACTGTTTATATGAAGAATTAGTTTATAGAATATATTGTTTGGGGCTAGTAAGTGTAAACCAGTTCTATCTATCGCCTTGTTTGGAGGATATCAGTTCCTATTCTCCAGTCCGTGAACGCGGTCGTCTCTTTCCCCAAGCGGGCCATCGCACACACAAGTTGTAATTTCAATTCCTGCTCCGCCCTCGTCTCCTACACACCGCTATCGTCACCCATCGGGCCTCGACAGCTCCGCGCACGGACGCTGGCTGGCGGCCGCTACATCCCCTGCCCCTGTGCGCCTAGGTAGACGGCGGCTGCATCCTCTGGACCCAAACCTGAAATTTACCCACTCATACAGAGGGACTCGACGGAAGGTGCCGTTATCCGAGATCAGCACGAGCACGCAGACGCACACGCACATGCCCTCGCTAGTCGCTAGTCGCTGGCCTTGAGCTTCAGGAGCTTGTCTAGGATGTCATCACCGGCAGGGCGTGGCTGGGCACCATCCTGTATGTGAACTTGGTATACATCAACCGGCCGGTGACGTACATCACGCGGCATGTGTCGTTGATGGGTAAAACACACACAGCATTGTTTGTGCTAGTAGCTCTGGCGGCCGGCGAGCGGGACCCTGGGCACAAAGGCAACCGGGTTGGTGCTAGGTCTGTCACCCTTCAACGTCGGCCGCCTGAGAGGATCCGGCAGTGCCGCACCGATGCGGCGGCGGCCATGCCATGGCTGGACGACGAGGGCGATCAATTAGTAGCGATGGAGTATGCGCAAAACACATTTGTAGAAAAACTACTAATAGTCGCTTTTCCAAAAAGGCAGTACATTCCACCTATCCAAACAACTCCTAAAGTATATACAATATGTTAACACGATTTAAGATTCCCTCATAACTCATAAGTCATGTACCAAGTCTGAAACCGAGTGGATTTCTTTTTTGTCCCATATTTTTCTGTTCTATTTTTTTTATCAGGTATGTATATACAGTATGCCCCGGAATAGCCACGTCCTGAGTCCAAAATTCTGTTGTTTTGGATGCTCAGGGGTGGGAAGTTCTCTTGTAATGCTAGAGAGTTTGCCGGTGTGTTCAATCTACCATCTACCATCTGGAGATGCCTTGCCCCAACTGCACTTACTTGACCAGATGACTGAAAAGGAGAAAAGGAGAAAAGGAAAACATCTGGCTAAAACCTGGATAAGCCTGAATTGCCTTGCATTATACTCCCTACATCCTCAATGTAGGTCGTTTTAGCCATCCTCGATGCAGTGCTTTTAACATAAAACAATGGAATGTGCTACCTTTGTGTTGACCACTATCTTCAACAAACGCATTAGTTGACAAACTAAAAATCAGGAAGCATATGTATACTTTAAAGAGCTTTGGTTAGACCTAAAAGCAAAAGCTTGCATGAACTGAACTAGAAAGCAGAATTTTAATGAAAAATACTGTCTGTTCTCAGTTCCTGTTATAATTCAGTAAGAGAGCTGGTGCTCCAACACATAACATTAATGGAAGTTTAACACATATAAAATTGGCTACAAGACAAGACATACCTCAAGCCTTATAAGAACATTCCTGTTTTGCAGAATTCTCCTGTCCCATTCAGATATGGCAGTGGCATGCTTCCGGAACTTTGCTGTGCGATCTTGAAGCCCATTGTTCCAGTCCCTAATAATCTATAATAGGTAATTCCATGAGACTTCAATACTAAAACATCACTAGTTTACTGTGCAGCTAAGGTAAAGATGTTCAGAAACCACAATAGAAGACCAGTCCAGCCTGGAACAAACGACAGTACTTGAAAAGGATAAGTACAATACCTCCTCGACACATTTACCAACAATTTCTGACGGAAGCTTAGCTGCTTGAGGTGCTGCTGGAGTGATGGCACTCGTACTAGCTCTGCAGAAAGAATACAAGAAGAACGTTGTGGAAAATGTTAAAACCTTACTACGCAAGTTCAGTAACAGGCCATAGTAGAAATAAATTGAGGGTGGATGTACAACCCAGTGCTACTAGCTTGAACAGCTGAGGAAGTCGCCTGACTTGTGGTGGCGATGGTGGCTAGTGTGCTTGCGGCTGTCGTAGAACCACCTGTGCAATACACACACTTAATATCCTCAAGATTGCCAAAGTTGTCACTTAGGAATTTAGTAAACAGATATAGTGGAACAAAAACTGCCGACGTTACAAAGAACTAAATTGGTACTGAATCCAATAAGTAGTTCGGGATATGTATATTATTCTCCATTGAAACCTAATTGTTCGGTATAGTGTATAGTATGCCTGAGCTAATCTAAAAAGAAGACACCGAATTGCAAAAGGTACTGAGGATTTAGAAATGTATCTCACCAAGCAGTGTAGACTGAGTTGCCGGAGTTGAGGCAGGAGCTGGTGTGGGCGCTTGCAAGCTAAAACTAGGAAATGCAGATGTTGTGGTAGAAGGAGTCGTGGCTGCAGAAGTAGTGATAGTGGTGGCAGTGGTTGTAACTGCTGCTGCTGATGACGCCGGCGGTACTGTAAAGCTGAAACCGCTAGCGGAGAACAGTGATGACCCCGAGGTTGCTGATGGCGCAGTCGATGCACTCGCTGCGGAAGCAGAAGCAAATGTTGGCGTGGGAGTAGCAAAAGATGCACCAAACGGGGAGCTAAGAGAGCTCGCTGAAGACCTTGCAGCTGCACCAGTATTAGAGAACAATGAGGGAGCAGATGCAGCCTGCGAAGTGGCCAAGGAGAAACCACTGGCGGGCGCAGAGGCAGGCGTGGTGGGAGCAGCGGATGCAGTGTTTGAGAACGAGAAGGCAGAGGCTGAGGGAGCACTCGAGAACAAGGAAGGGGTGGTGCTGGCCGCCGTCGTGCTTCCTGATGACGGCGTGAAACCAAACGACGGAGCAGAGGCAGTAGTTGCTGGCGCTAATGAAAAGCCAAGGGATGGCGCGGTCGTGGCAGTGGTTGCTGGAGACGATGCCGCGGCG
>NW_024117123.1:0-13652 GCF_003073215.2 Triticum urartu | reverse complement strand
CCCCCTGTCCCCCTCTGCCAGGCCAGGTTCCGCGGCGTGATCCCGATGTGCCGCCGTCTGCTGCTGCCGCGGCCCGGGAGCGCCACCGTCCCTCGTTGCGCGTCTCCTCCTCTGTTGCCTCGCCTCATCCCCTCCTTCGCTGCCCCGCTCCGGCCTTCGTCTCCAAGTCCTAGTTCAAGAAACCAACGCAACAACGGTATTTGAGGAAATTCTTCACCCAAATATTTGTATGTTTGAAAAAAATTGTTTGACAATGAGGTTGATCATAGTTTTTCTTATTGATTGTAGATGAACGCACTTGTTCAAACTTTTTTCGACGACTCGCCATCGGACAAGGATGAAGAAATCAATCTTGTGATGGCTATGTATGCAGACACGATGGCAAACAAGAAGCCGAACTGGGGAGGTTCAGTGCCTGGTCATCTTGTACTCCGTCGGAACAAGCAAGACGGTCACGCGAAGCTATTGGTGACTACTTTGGTGAGAATCTGGTATATGGTGCAAAGACGTTTAGGAGAAGATTCTGAATGTCAATGAGATTGTTCTTATGCATTCAACAAATAAGAAATGCAACTGGTCAACAAGGTCACAATAGTTTGAAAAAATATTGTGAGGCCGTGAAAATGTTTGCATACAGTTAATTCTATTGATGAATGGCAGAGAGTTTGCATTGACAGCTTATTTAAATTAACGAAGTCCATCATTGAGATATTTGGAGAAGAATATATTCGAGCTTCAAATGAAAGGGCACTGCAAGACTTCTTGAGATGGGTGCATCAAAAGGCTTTACAGGAATACTTGAAAGTATCGATTGCATGCATTGGGAATGAAAGCTTTGCCCTACAATATTACATGGACAATTCAAAGGAAAGGTTAAAGATGCAACTATAATTCTAGAACTTGTGGCGTCAAATGACATAGATTTGACATTCATATTTTGATTGTCAGGAGACAAAGAAGCATGTCGAAAGGATGTCGAAAGCATGGTACGAGAATCCTCACTTTGCTAGGAAACAAAGAAACATGTAGACAAGATGTAGAGCGGGGATTTGAGGTTCTCCAAACTCTTTTGCCATTCATGATCCTGCACACTTTTGGCATAAAAAAGGCTTGAGGCCATACCATGACCGCCTGCGTGATATTGCATAGCATGATATGATGACACACCACCAATTCAGCTAGAATGGGGTAATTCCAGAAATTTTGTTAATGCGTCAACGCATGGAGGGCCACACTGATAATGAGCTAGGGCCACAATGATCATGAACTAGTTGAGCATCGGTGGGCACTTCATGGAAACATCAGTTATGTTAATGTTGCCTTCAAATTATTATTAAGTATGAGTTCAATGTATAATTGTTTGAATTATTATGATGAGACATATAAATGTGTCATTATTTCAAAAAATATGGGAAGAAGTTTAAGGCCAGCCCCAAAACTAGATTTTTAAGGTAGCTCCAAGAAATCAAGTACACAAATCTTTATCTTTAATATGTGTGCAGTATCCCGCACAAACAGTAGCTTTACTAGAATTTTCATGCCGCTAATCTGATGAGTGAAAAAGAAAGACATGTACAAAGGCAAACACATTACTTCTAACTTTCCAACGATAGGTCAAAGAGACTGCCATGGCTGTAGTAAAGAGAAACAGCCTCAGGAACATATAATCACCTGATAGACATTCACTAGAATCTCCAAATGCACACATTTGATAAACGAAACAGTTCACCAAGTAGAAAATTTCAAATGAGGGTAGCAGAACTGCATGCATAACAAAGGTTTACCAACCAGGTTGTACTATCACAGAGTTACCAAACTACTCAAAGACAAGAGGACAGAGGTTTCCCAAAACTGATGGCGCACGGAAGCTCTAATCTCTCTTAGTATTTGATCGGGGCTAGGATCTCCAGCTGAGTTCCCAACTTCTCCTCGGCCGCCTTCTCGGCCTTGACGCGGAGCTTCGCCAGTTGCTTTCTCCTGTCGTAGGAGACCTTGGCCTTCTCCTTTCTCTTTTCCTCCAGCTCCTGAATACAGGCCAAAGAGTGATGAGAAACAGGGTATGCACATACATCAGCACATAATGAACAAAGCCTGGCAACAGGGGATGTACTGTAATGGTAACATTAGTCTAGAACTGAAGAGCCTCAGAGATCTTGGTGGTTGAGATCATCAAGTGGGATAAACCCATCAAGAGTAGCAAATATTTTGATAACATCACAGGCTCAAAGGAAAATAAAACCCCAGCAAAACTGTCGAATGAACTGAAACCCAAAACAGAGCAAAATCTATTAAGAGCACAAGATGGCATGGTCTGTCAGAAGTAGCTGGTTGTGATAATCATGAAGTATCAGTGGGAATCCAAACGATTTTCTTCATCACGCAGAAGCATGCAATTGACCCAATAGAACACAAAGAGCAACAAGGTTGTTAACAAAATAAGGAGTGCATGTACGACCCGTAATAAAGCAGTGCAAAAGTGCAAATGTAAGTGAGGAGAAGCCATGATCCGTCAGAAGTAGCTGGTTACACTAATCATGAAATATCAGTGGGAATCCGAACGATTTTCTTCATCACCCAGAATCATGCAACTCAACACAACAGAACACAAGAGCAACAATGTTTGTAACCACTGTAGGAATGCATGTACAGTCAGTGTGAAGGAGTAAATATGTGCAAATGTAATTCAGGAGATGGCATGATCCGTCAGAAGTAGCTGGTTATAATAATCATGTAATATCAGTGGGAATCCGAACGATTTTATTCGTCACTCAGGTCATGCACTCATCAGCCAGTAGAACATAAAAAAGGAGGATTCAAACTGCATTGCTAAAAGGTTTGCAAAAAACAAAGAAAGGAAACTATGGAATAGTCCTAAGGGAGTACAAATGTGCAAATACAATACAAGAGATGGCATGATCCGTCAGAAGTAGCTGGTTGTAATAATCATGAAAATCAGTGGGAATCCGAACGATTTTCTTCATCACTCAGATCATGCACATCTCAGCCAGCAGAACATCACAAGCAAAATACGTTACACAATGATTGCGAGCATGAGCAAACAAAATTCTTCAAAGTATTATGAAGCATGATCTATGACTGGATTCTTAATCGGTGGGGATCAGCATAAACATTTTTAAAATGCAGAACAAATAGTTTATCAGCACAAAAGAGTTTATGACATAAGCTGAACCCATATCTATTAGAGTACCAGAAATCAGGTTGAACTTCCATAGAATGATTAGTACAACTAGACCACTTTGGTTTAGCATGACAGAGAAGACTAATCTTAACCCACTGGGAGCAGTCGAACACTAGCAACTATTGAGTACTGAAGAAACAGCACAATGAAACAGCATACCCTGATGGTGTCGGCGTAGTTCCATCCGACCTCCTTGGAGAGCTGGCCGAGGAGGCAGTACCTGTGCCCAGGCTGCAGCCTCAGAACCCTGCAAAACCACAAGCCACGTCAACATCAAACACACATACAAGACGCACGCCAGGATCTAGAAGGCAGTCGAAGGCCGGCGTACTTGAGCGCGTCGGGGATGACCATGCGCTTGGTCCTGTCGTACGGCGGCGGGACGCCCTCGTACGCCTTGAGCCTGGCGAGCGCGGCCTCGCCCCTCGCGGTCTTGTGCGGAATCATACTGCAGAGCGCCACCAAACACGGCATCATCAGTACACGCAAACCCAAATGGATACGGGGACGGATCTAGGCGGCGGCGGCGTCGCCGGCGACGTACCCGCGGATGGTGCGCCAGAGGATCTTGGCCGGGGCGCGGAAGTGGATGGGGCCGTGGGAGGGCTTGGTGTTCATCCGCTTGCGGAGGAAGCGGAGGTACTTCATCTTCTGGCGGACGAGGCCGCCGGACATGCAGATCTCCTCGCAGCGAACCACCACCACGCGCTGCCCGTTGAGCAGCTCCTTGGCGACGATCGAGGCCAGGCGGCCGAGCATGTGGTGGCGGGCGTCCACCACCACGCGCTTGGCGCACACGCCGGAGCCGGACACCATCTCGCCTCTTACCTGGCGGCGGCGGCGCTACTGCTAGGGTTTGGAGTTCGGGGGTGGAGGCGGAATGGAGAGGAGTGCGCCGCTTAGGGTTTCGTATTTATAGATCTCCGCGTTTAGGGTGTCTTGCCTGGGCCAGTTGCTGGGCCTGTCCGGTCCGGGCCGCAGTGTTAAATGGGCTAGGCTTATTTAGATTTAAAAGGCTTTATGAGGTTGGAAAAAGTTATTCTTCGCTGACGGGCTTGCTGAATGATTTTGTCTGATATACGTACGGTTGTGGGTTCCGCTCAAAAAAAAAACGTACGGCTGTGGGTTAAAAAAAGAAAGGAAAACGCTTGCGTTGGGCGCGCCGGTCGAACGCTTCGGCCGGTTCCGCCCACGCACGCAGCTCCTAGCGATACAAATTGCGACACGTTAGGTGCGAGGGCCCACCTCAGCATCATCCTCCTCCCTTATCTTCCTTCTCGCGCCCGGCCCAGCTTCTTCTCCGCTGCGGCCCCCTCTCCCAAACACGGTGGCAATCCCACCGGAGATAAACTGCCACCACCGCATGTTGGCGACCTGGCAGCAATCTCGCCCAGACAAGGCAGCAAATCTCGCTGCCATCTTCCTTCTCCCTACTGCTTGGGAGGAACAAGCCAAACCTTGGACAAGCCACCACAAGGGACCAGCTGCTTTGGGACCCGGCAGCACGAAGGACCTGCCGACGACGTGACCTGCTGCCGCTGGGGGGAGGTTTGCTTCGAGCTGCCAGTGCTCGGAGGCTACCGCACGACCTGGCTGAACAACGGCATCAATGCTACAACCACGTATCAAAAAGCTACAACCACCCTGCAATGATGCTGCAACGCGTGAACACCGGAGCTACAACCAGCAAGGTGTGTCGACAAAGCTACAACCTTTCACCTAAAAAGCTACAACCACATTCTCTAGAGTTTCTACCCGAGTTCGCCGGAGCTGTAGCCAGGCAACGTCGTCATCAGCGAAAATGCTACAATCATCTGTCGCAGGAGCTACAACCGATCTGCGGAGATGCTACAACCACGCACACTGGAGCTGGAACCGGTGAAGTGTCGCCGACTAATGCTACAACCGTTTACGACAATGATACGCCGACGGTGACGACGATGTGTGTTTTTGCTACAACTGGCGGTTGTGAAAGCTACAATCGGCGTCGCTGGAAGCTACATCCGGCCATGGCGTTTTGTAACCGCCGGTTGCAGCTTTTCGTTTGTCGTCCATGGCTTACAGCTCCATAGTTGAAGCTTTTTTCATTGTCGGATGAAGCATTTTTCGTCGCCAGATGAAGCTTTTTTATCACTGGTTGTAACTTTTCTTTGGTTCTTCATAGTTTTCCGTCGTACGAGTTGAAACTTTTTTCATAGCCGGTTGAAGCTTTTTTCGTCAGCGATTGTAGATTTTTCCGTCGTCGGTTGCAGCACTGGGCATCTCCCCCGGCGCTTGATTTTTTTTGTTGCAAGCGGGGGATGAGCACCAGCGAGCACACCGGTGAGCACGCCGGTGAGCTCCTGTCATCGCCACCGGAGCTACAATGGTTGCCACGGAAGCTACAAAACCACCCTGCAATGAAGCTACAACTGCAGGGGTGACCGCAGGGGTTGACGAGGATGGCCGCCGAGGGCTGGGACCGGCGACCATGGCGGCCGGCGAGGGCGCCGAGGGTGGCGACAAGAGACAAGGAGGGCAGGCGAGGGGACGGCGACGAGGGAGA
Source organism: Triticum urartu (assembly GCF_003073215.2). Classification (NCBI taxonomy): domain Eukaryota; kingdom Viridiplantae; phylum Streptophyta; class Magnoliopsida; order Poales; family Poaceae; genus Triticum; species Triticum urartu. Next base: position 7,908 of record NW_024117123.1, on the reverse strand, counting down.
ACGCGCACAACCGACGAGACGGGGCTCCTTTTTCTCGCGCTCGCGAGAGGAAGAAGATGAGCTAGGCTAGCACGATTTGGTTGGATAAAGATCCGATGGCTCAGGACGGGCCGATCCGACGGCTGGGGTACGACCAGCTGAAACGATTCGGCCGACGCACCGGCGCCCATCATCGCCCTAAAAAAACATGCCAAATGTTGTAAATGAAGTACTCCCTCTATTCATTTTTATAAGGCCTTAAAGATATTTCAGACAATGTGCAAAATAGCCTATTTTCAGTTGTCTGAAATGATTTATAAAAGTGAACGGAGGGAGTACTAAAAATACTCCAAATATTAGTTATGAGTATGTTCTAGCAGAATGAAAATGATGACCTTCGAAAGGACAATGTCATCTGAAATGAAAAACAAATGTGTCGACGGAGGAATTATTTGTACAAAGCTTTTGTCCATAGTTTAAATGGCTAATAATATTAGGAGAAACAAACAGGCTGGTTCAATTTTCTAAACTAAATTATTATTATTTTCTATCATAGATGATAATTTAATTTAATTAAGTTTAAGTTTATGATAGTTGGATTGCGCTATTCTCGTTTGCGTGAACATAGCTTTGCGAGCTTTGATTTCATGTTTGGCAAATTATGTTATGATCTGACTAACTCCTAAAACACACATAGAAACATTGCACGTGTCACAACGATGAATCCATACATGTTTTGTAGATCATAACAAAAAAAAACATGTAAAAAAGCAGTTCAAACACATGGGACGGTCGTACTCCGCAGCAATACTACTTTTTTAGAAGTGGTGTAGATGTTATCTAGTACTAGATTTTTTTAAGCAATTCAAAACAAATGGGATAAACACTGGAGTAGTACCATTAAGGCTAGCAAGAAAATGGGTACAAGAAATAAAAGAACAACACAGACCCACAGCAATGCCCTGTTAGGAAAAAAACCATAAAAAACTGGAAGAAAAACTGAACAAATACAAGGCGGTGACAAACAATTTTAAAAACTTAAGCCACCGTCTCAAAATTCATTCATATTCACTTGAGATCATCCGTACAAGTTATAACTGTTGGTACCCAAAATCCAATCTTCGATGCACCAACTTTTTCCATAACCCACGGTAAAATTAGTTTGGAGGTCAGGTATACAACAAACATGCTATAACTTCCCCTCATGTCTGAAGAATCAACACAAGATCAGTCTACTAGTCCGCCTCACTACATATTGGGAAGTTCAGGCACAAGTTAATGCGCCATACTCTTTACCAGCTATTTCAGCATAGAAGTCCCAATGTGGATCACTCTGTGTAATAAAAGGTTGACCAAATGGATTATTGCGAACGTAGCACTCAACATCATCTGCAAAAGCGAGTTTCTCCAGATACATGCGAAGATCTCCACCAGGACCTGCTTATCAGGAATTGTAATTTATATGCATCAATAGGCTGTAGCAGTGTAACAGGTCACTAGGTAAGTACATCGACATGAAATGGTGAATGCATACCCAATGAATTGTCGTTCCGGTTAAGATAGCTGAACGGCTGAGGAAAAATGGCAGTATGTGGCTGCATAACATAGGCATGAAAATATGCATTATTCAAATATGGAGATGAAACAGTTAAACAAGACACTGGTATATGAAAACAGCTGAGAAAATACCGGATTACGCAGAGCCTTGTAAGGAGAATCGTCCACAAGTAATGTATTGGAAGGTGAAAATTCCCCCTCCTTCCATGGAAGACCAGGTTCTTCCTTATTCCATAGTTTCTTCAATTCCTTCAGTACTATTGGTTTGTGCACGTTCTCCAGTGTGTTCCGTCCAGTCATTGTGCATTTATCCCTGGCCTGCCCATATGAAGGTCGCAAAACATATTAGGACCAAAATAACATACAATTGAGCATGCCCACCTACCACAGGTTCGTTTATGTTACATACCCAAGAAAACAGTAGGTATGGTTTGAAATCTCTCATAAGGATGTCAACAACAGAATCAACATTTTTCCTAGAAAAATTATAAACCCCACATTAGTAAACATGGAGCAATGAGGATTAATATAAATCCCACGTAAGTAAGCATGGAGCAATGAGGATAAAGTAAAACAAATTAGGATAATAAATCGTACCGTTTCCTTGAGGACCATACACCTAGCTCGAATTTTTTTATGCAGAAGTTGAGAAAATCATCACAGTGAGGCCTTCGGAAGACTGGTAGAAAGGTGTAGTGCTATATTAATATCATCTATCACAGTTCTATATCTGCATTTTCACAAATAATAATTACGGACAATTGTACAAGTAACTTTACCTAGTTTCCTTCGAACCTTTGCATCAGCCATGTGAGCATTGTGGAAATCTTCATTGATATCCGCAAGAAGGCCATTGAGATCTAGAATAAGAAGCTTTTTCTTCCGAAACCCTGTCAAGGAATCTCTTGGAGGGAAGGACATTCTAAGCTTTTCGCTATATGCCTGAGCTAAATTTGAAGGGCTTATCTGGTCATTGTTGTGATTTGTTGATAAGCAAGTTCGTTCTTTCTCCTGCATTTCATTCTTTACGGTACTGGTATGATCCAAATAGCTTCTTCCAAATCCATGCTCTGAATTCCTCCTGGCGTCTGATCCATACATGTTCATACTGTGATGAACACCTTCCCTAAAGTTAGGGTCTGGTCTTCCTGGCTGAAAGAAGTTTGCACCTTCATTGAATAAATACGACTGGTTCCTCTGAAATCCATGCTCTGAACTCCCCATGGCGCCTGATCCATAGATGTTCATACTGTGATGAACACCTGCCCTAAAGTTAGGGTCTGGCCTTCCTAGCTGAAAGAAGTTTGCACCTTCATCGAATGGATACGACTGGTTCCTCTGAAATCCATGTTCTGAATTCCCCATGGCGCCTGATCCATAGATGTTCCTATTGTGATGAACACCTGCCCTAAAGTTAGGGTCTGGCCTTCCTAGCTGAGAGAAGTTTTCACCTTCATAGAATGGATACGACTGGTTCCTCTGAAATCCATCCTCTGAGTTCCCCATGGTGCCTGATCCATAGATATTCATATTGTGACGAACACCTGCCCTGAAGTTAGGGTCTGGCCTTCCTAGCTGAAAGAAGTTTGCACCTTCATCAAATGGATAAGACCGGTTCCTCTGAAATCCATGCTCCGAATTCTCCATGGCGCCTGATCCATAGATGTTCATACTGTGATGAACACCTACCCTAAAGTTAGGGTCAGCCCTTCTTAGCTGAAAGAAGTCTGCACCTTCATTGAATGAATACGACCGGTTCCTCTGCAACCCATACTCTGAATTCCCCATGCCTCCTGATCCATACATGTCCATACTGTGATGAACACCTGCCCTTAAGTTAGGGTCTTCCCTTCCTAGCGGAAAGAAGTTTCTACCTTCACTGAATGGATGTGACTGGTTCCTCTGAAATTCATACTCTGAATTCCCCATGCCTCCTGATCCATAGATGTTCCTACGGTGATGAACATCTGCCCTAAAGTTACGGTCTGCGTTTCCTCTCTGAAAGAAGTTTGCGCCTTCATTGAATGGATACGACTGGTTCTTCTGATTTTCAGATGGTAAGACCTTTTCTATTCCAGCACTATTAACTGATGTATGAAGAATAGCTTCTCTCATATGTTTACCGGACCCGAAATTCTTGTGCTCTTCTGCGATGTTAGGCTGGGAAACATGATCAGAAGGTTTGGTAACATCTTCACTAACTGCACTCCGATAAACTTTTTCTTCAGTTGATGAATGTAGGCAGTTGGTCTTCACATCTGCATCAACTATAACACCTTGAAGTGGCATCAGAGACACATTACTGCTTGCCAGTTGGCTGGAGTGAAGCACGGATGAATCCAAGGATGTTGCAACATTCTCAGTTTCTTTCTCTTTAAGTGAACCAGGCAGAACTTCATCAAAGTTCTTTTGAATGGTACTGTCTACATTCAAATTTCCCCCATCCGTGGTCTCTGCGTTAACTACTGTGAATGAGTTTGTCAGGGATACATCATCTGGATTTTTCTTTAGCCTCAAACCCATGCATTTAGGAGCTTCTGCATTGTTCTCAGTAACCATCGACGTCAAACAAGAGGTACCAGCGCTAGTTGGCAAAGAAATATCATGTGAAGTGCTTGTGTTATGAACATGATTGCTATTCTCTTTTCCTCTGCTTCTATTCTTTTGCTTCTTCTCATCCTTCAAGCTGCTAGAGTTAAGAGAAGATCTGTTATTGTTTTCCTTCAATTCTTCCGAGATCCCTGCCAAATCGGCATTCTTCCTGTCTTCACATGCTGGATCCTCGTTCTGAAATCGATATTAACATTAGCGTTTCAAAGGGGATATTAACACTAGTACTTCCCACTTCCTGGTATGCTGCAATAATTACGAAAGCAACTTACATCGGATTTCTTCAAGAACTTGCTCCTTGCATCTTTAGTTTCCACCACAGAGATGTCACGTGCGTGAGATTTGCTGCCAGCACTAGGAGCATGTACTGCCTCTTTATTTCCAGGCTGAAAATTCCTCTTCCTTGTCCCATCTGAGTTTGCTGCCTGCTTGGAGGTAGTCTGCACTAAACTTTCACCCAAATGTTCTTCCGAAATCCAGGGTGAATGTGAATCTCCTCGAGTCGAAGTGGAGGTGTCATTGTTATTCTCCGGATTGCTAATAGCTGTGTCATGTAGTCCTCCTTGAGCATCAGCTTGTGTACTGTCAGTAGTGTCTGCAAATTAAGAGCAATTGAATGATGAGCCTGTCCTTATTCAACTATTATTAAATCTGAAATTCCCCAACCCAAGGTTGAAGGTCAGGTAAAAAAAGTACTATCACAACACAAGTAAACAACCGACATGCCCCTTTTTTTGTCCTGTGTCGTTTTGTACTCCCTAACGCTCTTATATTTCTTTACGGAGGGAGTATTAGATATTAGAAGATGTTAAGCTGGATCAAAATAAAAGTTCTCGCCTCATGTCTTACCACTTCCGTTTTACAGCACGCGCGTTAATCGGGGGTACCGCTGCTCCCGGGATCATTGATCCTAGCTAACATCTGCGAAGTCGTGTAACGTTGTTAAGTTTCTGTATTTCTGTCAGTAGGTTCTCTGGTTGTGGCTGATAACTGAAGGAGATGTTTAGCTGATCGCCAACTATAACGCAACAGAAAGAAAAAAACAGAGCAATAGCAAAAACAGAAAGGCTATCCTACGAAACAAGAAAGGGAAACAGGAAAAAGCAAGACCGTACACTCGTCCCACTTCAGTAGCTTACACGGCTTCACAAAATGTTGGCTGACTTGTTCGAACCGATCGAATTACTCGTCTATCTAGGACAACTATGAGACCGGGAGCAGCAATACCGCAGACAGATTAACGCGGCGTCCTGTGAAACGGAAACGAAACTTTTTCTGCGATTATCGCGACGGCAATGGTCGGAGGCAAGCACAAAACCCTCCTCCTGTCGGCCGCGCGGAGTCGTACCTGTGACGGGAGCGGCGCTGGCGGTGGCGGTGGCGGTGGCAGGGGCGCCCGGCTCCTCCGACGCGTCCGGGGGCCTCGACGGCGGGCTCGCCGCGGGCGGGGGCGGATCCATCCGGATCTGACGTCGGAGCGGAATGGAGAAGCGGGACAGAGATGCGAGGGGACGGGAGGGACGAGGAGGCCCAAAAAGCGCGTGCTGGCAGAGGCGGTCAGGAGGAGGCAAGAGGAGTGACGACGACGCCTCTTTTGGTGTGCAGCCTTGGCCTCGTGCTCTACCAAAGTCGTACCAATGGCGGAGCCGGAGCAGGTGTGTCGCCACCGGTTTGAATTGACCGCTCTCGTCTCTGGGTCCGGGCTGACCGAGGCTCCCGTGGGGCCGACTCGGGTGTAGTACGAACCGTTCTCGTGCCAGGAATTTCAGAAAAAAGGGACATGTTTTTTAGGTTTTTTGTTGGTTGTTGGTTTTGCAATAAAAATACGAGATGCCCACTTGGTTCGCACGGTAGAGGAGTTGTGTGGTGCACATCTCATGCCAAATAGCTAAATGGTACACGCCAACCCAAGATATACGAGATACGATCTGATTCATTGTCATAAAAATACAATTAAGGTATGCCATTTTTTTGAATTTTTTTTCTCAACGAGCTGCCACGGGTTTAAATTGTAGGCATGCATCATGAAGATGAAAATACGATAAAAGCTTTAGCGTGGAAAGAGTTAGAGTGATAATTGAAGGGTGCACAAAGCGGTCGATGGATCCTATGTATGCACGATATATAGTTGAGTCTGAATTAATATAGTGTAAGGGTATCTTCAACGCGGCACTCAAACCGCTCGTAACCGTCCGGACAAAGCGGTCCTCACGGTACCCCATCGGTTCATGACCGGTTTGCATGTCCGTTTTTTCACAAACCGGAAGCAAATTAGGTGGGGCTTTACGGGGTATCCGGATCGCAGCTACGCAGGACTCCAACATCTCCGGCCCACCCAAAACCCCGCCCCGACACTGCGTCTCCATCCTTTCCTCTTTCTCCGCATCCGCTTCCTCCCTTGTTGCCGCCATCGTTGTACCACCCCGCCCGCCCGCCAAGCCCTCCTAGACCTCCATCGCTACATGCGGTCGCCATGCCGCTTGTCCTCCGCCGTCAGTCCAAATCTCTCGTCCGTCTGCCCCGCATGTACCATCCGCTCTATGGGGGTCACCACACACGACAAGTATTTGGTGAAATGCCAGTGCTAATTTTTTTGTCCTTTCTTTGAAGCAATGGATTCGTATATGGAGTACAGATATGAGCACTGTGTGAGTCGCCCGACGAGGAGGATTATGCCGATGAAAGGACGATGGTGTAGGGGGTCCTTGCAAATGCGGAGCTTGTGAAAGAGCATGTTCTCAACTTCAAGGGATCGATCAAGGGTCATCGAGTGCTGAAAGTGCAACTATCCCTAGGTGGTTTTGGTAATTCGTAACAACATATAGCTCATTGAGCTAATACTATTTCAAGATAAATATTTCAGGGAAGCTCAATGATTGGCATGGCATAGATTAGAAATGTGGACCCTTCAAGATGCTAAGGACAAAGAATTGGCTCAAACTCAAAAGCTCAAGACTCTGCATTTTACTTTTAGTGATCCAAGATCACATTGAGTCCATAGGAAAGCCAATATTATTAAAAGGGGATGAGGTGTTGCTTAATGGCTTACTTGCTCAAAGTGCTTAGTGATATGCTCCAAAGCCCTCAACCACTTTCTCATATCCACCTATGTCCCAAACCAAAAGTCAAATTCGGCCCCACCAAAATTTTCCATCCGGCGCCACCGAGTTCTCTAGACATAGTCATTGCCACAAACCCTAATCAATTCGGTCACACCGATGGGATCTCGGTCTCACCGAGATGGGATTGCAAACTCTCTGTTTCCCTTCGTAACGTTTTGGTCTAACCGAGATGAGCGATCGGTCCCACTGAGTTCGCAATGCAAACTCTCTGTTTCCCCTTCGTAACGTTTCGGTCCAACCGAAATGAGCGAATCGGTCCCACCGAGTTTGCCTGACCAACTCTCTGTTTGCTTATTACCAAAATCGGTCCCACCGAGTTTATATAATCGGTCTCACCGAGATTACGTTTATGCCCTAACCCTAATGAAATCGGTCTCACCGAGTTGACATGTCAGTCCCACCGAAAGTCCTAACGTTCACATTTTAAACTGAATTGGTCTGACCGAGTTTTCTGATTCGGTCTCACCGAGTTTGGTAAATTGTGTGTAACGGTTAGATTTTGTGTGGAGGCTATATATACCCCTCCACCCACTCTTCATTTAGGGAGAGAGCCATCAGAACATGCCTACACTTCCATCATACATTTTCTGAGAGAGAATCACCTACACTTGTGTTGAGGTCAAGATATTCCATTCCAACC
>NW_024117122.1:0-9204 GCF_003073215.2 Triticum urartu | reverse complement strand
TGATTAGACCTATCTTTTTGCGTATGCGATTAACTGATATACTCAAAACCAATCCTTATGCTAAGTACATGAAAGGTATTATTACAAATAAAAGAAAGATACCGGAAGCTGACCTTTCCACCATGGCCGCCGAGGAGGCCACGTCGGGGCGGTACATCGTGTGCACCCTCAACACCACCGCCGTGGCGCTCGCCCACTTCCTGGCGGCCAAGTACCCGCAGTACGAGATCAACGACGACCGGTACGCATTATGTATAGCTGGTTTGTGTTTGGTTTGCCCTGATCACTGACGGGTGTGTTTGGTTGGAGGGATAGCTACCCAAGAGACATGGATAACCATATTTAGGATGGACATATCATTAAGGTTGTCAGAATCACGATTTTGAATCGGATCGGAGTTCCGATAATAGGATCGCAAATCGTAGAATCTTCATTGTCAGGACCGTAAAAACGTAGATTTTATGAACTAAAATCGTAAAATCAGAATGGTTTGTTTGGATCATAAAGTCATAGAATCGTATAACAGAATCATAATTCTGACAACCTTGATACCATGTGTTTGGTTTATGGATGAGCTTAGATGAGGAAGGACATGGACAACCAGATGCTCCGAATATTTGTGAAAAAATCGGCTCCGCGCGCGAAAATCTCACGGACATGGGCAGCTAGGCTCGCCTCTCCAAAAGGCCTCGCTCATATATTCCTTATCCACATAAAACATGTGTTGTATGCATCGTCTAGATGCGGAAGCCGGGGGTCTTCCGCCTTTTCTAAAGAAAAACATGGGCTAACCTTATCCACACAATCAAACAGAAAAAATGGCTATCCTTATCCAGCTGGATAGTGATGCCCATATCCATTTGCAAGTCCCTCTAACCAAACGCATTTGTCGACATGTACGAGATCAACGACAACCAGTCACAACTTCTGTTTACACTGATCGCTGCCACTCGTGAGCTTGTGTTTGGTTTGCAGCATTGGTCATCTTCCTGAGAAGCCGAGGGTGAGCATCTGGTCAGACAAGCTCATCAAGGAGGGGTTCGAGTACAAGTACAAGAACCTGGAGGAGATATACGACGACCTCGTCGTCTACGGCAGGACCCTGGGGCTCCTGAAATACTGATATAACGGGCTCTCGGAATGGGATTATGCGCTTGCAAAATAAATCTATCCTCCTAGAGGCTAGAGCATAAAATGTGTTGAAATGTTGGTGCTTATGTTTCATTTCATGATTGCTGACCGAGAGCATAATTCGGTCAAATCGTGTAGCTTTGTTCTGCCCTTCTTCTTTGTGTTTATCTTGTATAAGAAAAGAAGATTACTATTTCCATGTCACTATCGAGAACCATCTGATTTAGACATCAAATCTGTAAAAATATAACCGGATAAGAAAATATTGATATGCTGGTTCGTGATCACTCCTAGAAAGAAAAGGGGTCATATCCTGATATGATGCTCCATGGACATTTGCAGTGGCGGAGCCAGAACTTTTTTGAAGCCCGGGCAAGCTTGAGCTTAAGTCTAATTTGGAAATCAAAATCAAGTGTTTCGATAAACAATATATAAAATCGCCCCAAACTTCAAAACACAAATATCCAATAGTAATGAAGTGAAAATATGAACATATCAGTCATGCAAAATGTAATTTTAATGTGAGCTAGTATATGATACATCAATATTCAGTTTTATATACTACCAGAATCGGGTTCTTTGTCAAGTACCAAAGTAGTCGGCGAAGGCCGGTATCACAGCTCAGCAACTAGTTTGCCGAGTGCAACACTCGACAAACCCTACTTGAAATACCCCCCTTCAGCAAAGAGAGCTTAATCGATTTCCTTCCATCGGATACTTGACAAAGACTTTATCGAGGGTTAAAATGAGCTACTCGGTAAAATAAATAAAGTAGGGTAACGGCTAGTGAGACAGATATGGCGCTTGCCACGTGGCATGTTGTCTTTGCCGAGTATCTTCCGTACCATACTTGGCGAAGACAATACAATTGAAGGGTGACACATGCCAATTGTAGTCTTCGGCAAAGCGTTCGTTGGTTTGCCGACTATCTTCCGTACCTTACTCGCCGAAGACAGGACAACTGAAGGGTGACACATGTCCTTGATGTTTGCCAAGTGCAGTCTTCGGCAAAGCATTCGTTGGTTTGTCGAGTGCTGCCTTTAGCAAGCGTTCGTAGGTTTGTTGAGTGCTACCTTTAGCATGATACTAGGTGAAGATGGTTCCATTGCAGTTAACGTGTCCTTGATGTTTGTCGAGTGCTGCCTTTAGCAAGCGTTCGTAGGTTTTCTGAGTGCCCCCTCAATGACACTCGACAAACAACTTTCGGCAAAATGGCTGCTCAGGTCGCACCATGTGTCGCACATTGCCAAGTGTCCTGGAGAAGGCTCTCGCCAAACTGTCCTAGGAGCTTTGAGATATTGCCATGTGACAACATAAGTCATAAAACAAGGCCATGCATAGAACTAAACTTGTCATGTTACTTGTAAAAATATATCTATCAAAATTAGCATCCAAACATCCTAGAAGGCACTATACAACAAAAACAATTGAATTTCTAATGCACATAAATTAAGTGTTGTGATTAGTGAACATATTCAAAATAGAGAGCTTGTGTAAGAAAAGAGACGGACATAGTACTGAATATATCAGTATCACGAGGCAGTCGCCGCACCACCTAAACTCAAAATTTAGCCCTAATCTATCAATCTTCAAATTAGTTAGAAATTTTACCTAATTAGGAGAAAGACCAGAAAGGCACTGGACGAGGAGGATATAAGCCATTCCTAGAGATGGATCCGCTCCACCCGCCACCGGCCGTGCGCCTAGGGCGGCCTCCGGATTCGCTCGCCGCCGGTTCGTCTCCATAGTCCAGCCTATTTTCCCCTTTTTTCAAGGGGTAGAAACGAGCAGCCGAAGTGGTTTTTTTTAGGCAATCTCGCAAAGCTTTATTAAACTGCATCAATGTTTACAGAGATAAAAGATAGATTGTCGGGGTGTCCTAACCAAACATGGCGGCCTACCCCTAGCTTCAAAACATGCTTCGCTAGATTGTGAGCTTCGAAATTCGAGCTCCTAAATTTATGTTCAAAGTTGCAAACTGCAAAAGAAATACTGTGCTCCAAGATTTCATGTAAAATGGCTTCGTTGTGAACTGCTCGTTTTGGAAGAAGGGAATCCAAAGTTGCAAACTGCAAACGAGCAGCCGAAGTGGTGGCGTCGTTGTGACTGCTCGTTTTGGAAGAAGGGAATCGCAGCTCATGACTGACGAACATTACACTGATTGCACTTGGTAGGCCTAGTTAATTAGCCCATGACAACGCTTGGTAGGAGCCTATTGTTGTGTTCTGCTCAAAAAGAAAAAAAAATGAGCCCATTTGTTTATCTCGTATCGTACACTTCTACCCGGGCAAACGACGATGCATAACAGATTTTGCCCCATTGTTTATCAGGTGTGTACGTTGTCCCGTGGCCAGCGAGCCCGGGCAAGTGCCCGGGGTGGCCGGGCGCTGGCTCCGCCACTGGACATTTGTAAAGTTGTGTCTGCCAAGAGGCACCGGTGGTGATTACGACAGTGGACGATGCAGTCAGGGCAGTTACGGCACTAAAGCAGCGTCCCTCTTACTTAGGGCTGTTTTGTTCCCAGCCACAGTTTGCCAAGTCAAAATTTGGCAGTCACAATTTTATTGGCATGTGTTTGGTTTTTGTCACACTTTGGCTTGTCACATTTTATTGTTTCTATGGCCCATTTGTCATATAGATAATTTTTTTGCCAACTTTTGTCAAAGTTTGGCGTTCAATTTCTCAGCCATACTTGTGTGGCTAGCCACACTTTGGCTTGGCCACACTAGTCTCCAACTAAACAGACCCTTGGTCTTCAGAATCAGAGCTAACATGTTCTCGGTGCTTATGGACGACTATTTACCAAATTTTAGCGTAGCGTTACATGAGTTGCCGTGGGGTTGTGGGTGGTGAAGCCAGAATCATTTGTGGGGACTATTGACTATGATGCTTGCCTAGCGTGTGAGTGTCTCTGTTGTGTGCCCTCAAAGCTGTCACGTTACATAACGACTGATGTGGATGTTTGTTTTGGTTTCAACCTTAAGTACTTTCCGTAATATTAATTGAGCATCTTTTCTAGCATTGAGATGGGATGAAGTTTTTGTCTTCATTGTTCGAAAAAATAATAAATTATACATGCGATATGTTTTCATATATTGATGTGCAAAGAAGTGTAGTTTGTGCACTCAGCGCGCCCTCACAACTTCCGGAAGAGCCCATAGTCAGCGACTGGTCCGACAAGCTCATCAAGGAGGGGTTCGAGTACAAGTACAAGAAACTAGATGAGATATCCAATGATGTCGTCGTGCACAACAAGACTTTGGGAATCCTTCAATAGTGACATGGTGGACTTCTCGATCCTGGGATCTCGTAACTGAATCTTGTGCTTGCAAAATAAATCCTTCCGCCTAGAGGCACAGAACGTGTTGAAATGTTGATGCCTATGCTTGATTTGATGATTTCTCGCCAAGAGCGCAGCCCGGTAAAATGTTAGGTTTACCTTTTGTTTACTTCTTGTCTGTATTTACCTTATATATGAAAATGAGATTATTATTTCCATGTCACCGTCGAGAACCATATTTGGGTCTCGGCAAAAGTGGTCATGTGTTTTATAACAAAAATGTGTATCTGTTGAAAAGATGTTTGTATACAAAAATGAAAATGTAGAAAAGGACCAGAAAAAAAATGAAGAACACTATAATTTCAAAAAATAAAGCCGAAAAAGGAAAACTGAAACAGGAAAAAGGAAAAAGAACCAGAAAAACAAACAAACTGGAAAACAGTACAGCCGAATCGGAGAGAGCCGGAGCGATGGGCGGGCCCATGAAGCACTCGCGCAGGCGATTCTCCTCCTATATACCGCTCATTTCATTCCGGAAGGACAGAACCGGTAGCCCATCTCATCTTTCACCATTTTCTCATAGAAAAAACCTCATCTCTCACCAACCATGTTTTCTAAAAAAAAAAACTCACCCCGCAGGTCACGTGGTACTGAACCTAGCTCGCTGTTGAGATCGACCAACCAAAGCTACCCATCACTTTCTCGCAGTGAACTCTACATAATATTGCAGGTCACTTTCATCTACCAAAAGGACCCCCTCTGATTGATTCGTAGTACTACTGATTTACCACTGGCCTGCAGCTTGTCTGTCACAGGATCTTCTGTGCTCCGAGAGGAGGCAAAATTTTATGTTTTAACCCTTTTCTGAAACCTATTTGAGATTTGACCTTAGTTTGAAAAAAATTCAAGATCTGACCCTTTTGCTACCGTCAAAGTTCATGGCGGCAGGGTCTAACAGCATACCGCCAGTTCCTCAATAGTAATTTGTTCACCCACCGTAAAATACTTATGCTCTTGAGAGAAGCCACTAGTGAAACCTATGGCCCCCGAGTCTATCTTCCATCATACTAACTTCCAAAACTTAGTTATTTTCATTGCCTTTTATTTTAATTTGCATCTTTATCATAAAAATACCCTACCGCTAAGGTGCTTGGCGGTAGGCACGAGCACGCACTGTATTTAATACTTAGAGTTTTTTGGCGGTAGGGCATGCAACCCTACCGCCAGGGATCTTGACGGTAGGCTGTTATTCCCTATCGCCATGATCCCTGCCGGTAGCAAAAGGGTCAGATCTTAAAAAAAATTCAAACTAAGATCAAATCTTGAATAAATTTCAAAAAAGGATCAAAACACGAAATTTAGCCCCGAGGGGATATATGCGGTGTTTGCAGTGTGCCAACAACCAGACGTCCAGACCAGACAAGAGCAGTGGAACCTCCCTGAATCGCGTCAATCGAGTAGCGGCGGCCAGCGATGTCGGCGGCTGAGGGAAGGAAGACGGCGTGCGTCACCGGAGGGAGCGGCTACATCGCCTCAGCTCTCATCAAGCTGCTGCTCCAGAAAGGCTACGCTGTCAAGACGACTGTCAGAGACCCCGGTTTGATTCCTGACCCCGGTTCTATCTTCAGTAAAGCATGCCTATAGCGAATCTCATGTGAAGCGCGCCTTCTTTTATGCTGAAATTGCTTCGAATTGTTGTGCTCCCAAGGTCCGCGCGCCTCTAAACTGAAGAGTCTGTCATCTGTGTGCAGGTGACATGGAGAAGAACTCCCACCTCAAGGACTTGCAAGCGCTTGGCCCCTTGGACATCATCCGTGCCGATCTGAGTGAAGAAGGCAGCTTTGACGAGGCAGTTTCCTGCTGTGACTACGTCTTCCTCGTCGCCGCTCCGTTGAATCTGATGTCAGCCGACCCCGAGGTAAATGAACCTCTCCAACAAGTTCCTTCTCATCCACACGATTGGTTTTCCGGCATCTCAGGGTGGTGTACACGTGTAGTTAGTTGGTTGGAACGCAAGCTTTATGTTGCTAGCCCCTCTGACAGTTCTGACAGGTAGAGAACTCCTTATACTGATTACGCCGCAATTGTGATTTTAGCATTTGGCATCCTAATTACGTGCAATTATGTCAGCTTATTTCCTCTTCAGGGACAACTATACCTTAATGTGTGCTTTGTGTTGCTACGGTGATGATGGCGACAGAGAGATCTGGTCGGAGCCACCGTTCAAGGAACGCTCAACACCATGAGGTCCTGCGCGAGGGCAGGGACGGTGAAGCGCGTGATCCTGACGTCGTCCAGCGCCGGAGTGTCCAGGAGGCCGCTGCAGGGCGACGGCCATGTGCTGGACGAGAGCTCCTGGTCCGACGTCGAGTACCTCAGGGCCAGCAAGCCATCAACCTGGGTAAACATCCGCCGATGGGTTGGGATTCAGGAACACGACGCCTGCCATGGGCTGACGCTGGTCTCGTGTCTCCCGTGTTCATGTCGCAGGGGTACTCGGTGTCGAAGGTGCTCGCGGAGAAGGCTGCGAGCAAATTTTCGGAGGAGAACGGCATCGACCTCGTCACCGTGTTGCCCGTGTTCACCTTGGGCGCGGCGCCGGTCTCCAAAGCCGCATCCAGCGTTCCCGTCACCCTCTCCTTGTTGTCAGGTGAGCGATCGACGCATATGTGTTGGGCATCCCTGCAAGCATTCCTTCCACTTTTGTTTACCGACGGGAAGATGCAGCAAAGAAGCTATGATCTTGAGTACTCGCTTATTTTCACATAGTATTACTTACTGGAATTTGGAGAGACCGATAGAAGACATTTCATATGGCTATCTGTTTATCATTTTGGCATTCCATTATAACCCTATTGACCGGTGATATATATCTTAGGTGACGAGGCGCAGTTGGCCATCTTGGAAGGCTTGCAGTCCGTCACCGGCACCGTGTCGATAATCCACGTGGAGGATCTCTGTCGCGCCGAGGTGTTCGTCGCCGAGAATGAGTCCTCGTCTGGGAGGTACATCTGCTGCAGCCACAACGTCACCGCCTTACAGCTCGCTCATCTCATGGCACAGAAATACCCGCAATACATTGTGAATGCCGATCGGTATGTACCACTCTTTCCGTCCCGAAATAAGTGTTTCGAGTTTAGTACAAAGTTGAGACACTTATTTTAAGATGGACAAAATACAAATCTTCCACATGCATGCATGTTCAGATTGCAGTGACGGTGGGCCATTGACGACATGTGTTTTCTGCAGATTTCGTGGGTGCCCCGAGCAACCGAAAGTGTGCATTTCGTCACAGAAGCTTGTTGGGGAAGGGTTTGTCTTCAAGTACGAGAGCCTGGGTGAGATTTTGGATGACCTTGTTGAGTACGGCAGGGCCACGAGGATTTTACTCCACTGACATGTTGGTCAGCAGCCGATCTATATGTGATCACAACAAAAGATGCGCTTTAAAATAAGTAAAGTCTCACGACTGTGTTTGTGTGTGTGCGCAAATATCCTGGATTTTCAAAGAAATCAGAAGGTATGAAGCGAAAATTCATGGCTTATCCAGTCAGAGTCTCAAGAACCTCAGATTTCAGGTCAAAACTCTGACAGGGAGATTGTTGGAGTACATATATAGAAAAATTAAGGGTCCACAAGTCGGACCCTGAAACTAAGGTTGGCGGTCATTATCGTCATCGCCATCATCAATGTCGTCGTCGTCCTCCTTCGACTCGGGATACCCCAACTCCGAGTCCGTGGGATCCTTCGGCCCCTCCATGGGTTCAATGAAGTCAGAGTCGTCGGAACTGTCGGTGCTTAGGGGCGGCGACAGTGCGCCTGAATACTCACTAGAAGCGGGAGGGGTGACGTCATGACATGAGGAGGGGATATCTCATGGCCCATTCAAGGCCGGGCTTGAGCTGCATTTTTTTAACTAATAATAAGTAGCTGAGGAGCGGAGTAGTTAACTTTTTAATAATTAAGAAACTAACTATAACTAGCCTTTGCTACTAATTTTTGTTTATCAATGTTGCTAACAAATAAATGATCATGCATGCATCATATATACAGTCTACTTAATAGTTAAAAAAATCAATTTGCTTCAAATTAACTAGAATTTTAACAAATAAATATTTTTAGATCTATAACTATCATTTTAACAAACTGGAAATTTAGGACTAATTAGCATTTTTAGCAGATAGACAATTTACTTCTAACTAACATTTAACAATTTCGTACCAAATTAACTAGCATGTGCTACACATGAATGCATCATATGAAAAACATAGGGAAAAAGTTGATGAAGAAGGTCACCTTGCGTGCTCCTCCTTCTGGATGTGGACATCGGTGCAGGTGCGACTAGGAGAGAGGCAGCCAGCATCGATTATGGCGGAAGCGCCCTTGGCTATAGCACGGAACATGGCCACATGGGCACCCATGGTCGTAGCGGCGCCGGCGCAGTGGCTGCTGAGGGAGTCCTGGATTAGGGGGTCCTCGGACAGCCACATCATATGAAAAACATAGGGAAAAAGTTGATGAAGAAGGTCACCTTGCGTGCTCCTCCTTCTGCATGTGGACATCGGTGCAGGTGCGACTAGGAGAGAGGCAGCCAGCATCGATTATGGCGGAAGCGCCCTTAGCTATAGCACGGAACATGGCCACATGGGCACCCATGGTCGTAGCAGCGCCGGCGCAGTGGCTGCTGAGGGAGTCCTGGATTAGGGGGTCCTCGGACAGCCGGACTATATATACTTTGGCTGGACTGTTGGACTATGAAGATACAAGATTGAAGACTTCGTCCCGTGTCCGGA
>NW_024117121.1:0-10314 GCF_003073215.2 Triticum urartu | reverse complement strand
GGGTATAACCCTTTTTTGTGATCCTCTAACATGCGATCGAACTTCAGCTTCTCCTTTTGACTAATGCATTGCGTCCTTGCATCGACCATGACCCTGCATTGCGTCCTTGCATCGTCAGCAGCTTCACCCGTGGCAGCATCATTGGGCACATCGTCTGGTTCCTCTTGATCTTCAGCAGCTTCACCCGTGGCAGCATCATTGGGCACATCGTCTGGTTCCTCTTGATCTTCACCAGCTCCCCCCGTTGCAGCATCACCGTATTCAGGGGGCACATAGTTGTCATCGTACTCTTCTTCTTCGCCGTCTTCCATCATAACCCCTATTTCTCCGTGCCTCGTCCAAACATTATAGTGTGGCATGAAACCCTTGTAAAGCAGGTGGGAGTGAAGGATTTTCCGGTTAGAGTAAGACCTCGTATTCCCACATTCAGTGCATGGACAACACATAAAACCATTCTGCTTGTTTGCCTCAGCCGCATAGAGAAACTCATGCAAGCCCTTAATGTACTCGCGGGTGTGTATCTAACAACATATAGCTCTCTAGAGCATCTAATTAATTAAACCATACATTGAAACTATGTAAAACATTTCAATGCGAAAACAAATGCGATCATAGTCGCAACCAAGGTAACAATTGATCCAACGGCATAATGATACCAAGCCTCGGTATGAATGGCATATTTTCTAATCTTTCTAATCTTCAAGCGCATTGCATCCATCTTGATCTTGTGATCATCGACGACATCCGCAACATGCAACTCCAATATCATCTTCTCCTCCTCATTTTTTTTATTTTTTCCTTCAACAAATTGTTTTCTTCTTCAACTAAATTTAACCTCTCGAGAATAGGGTCGGTTGGCATTTCCGATTCACATACATCCTAGATAAATAAAATCTATGTCACGTTGGTCGGCATAATTTTCATAAACAATAAATGAACCAATAGTTATAAAGATAATATACATACCAAATCGGAATCATAGACAGGACGAGGGCCGACGGGGGCGGATACCAAAACCATCGCACTATATAAGATGCAATAAAAAATGTAAGAAAATGATACAAGTAAGAAAATAATAAATGTTCGAATCAGGAGCTTTGCCGAGGGCGGAAGCAGTTTGGTTCAGTCTTGGCGTGCGGGTGGCGAAAGAGGATGGTAACCGTGGTTTCAACTTTGGCCTGCAAGGCAACCTGCTCTCCCTTCGGCACTCTGTCAGGGTTTTATTGTATTGTGATGGAGCGAGGGTTGGGGAGGCAAAGGAAGCGGAGGCTGCGGTGAGGCACGCCCTCGACGCCCATCCCAACCATCCCAGGATTTATATTGATATGATCCCGCGTATAGCAGAAGGTACTCACGCTGGACCTAACTAATTACTTGTGCACTTACGTATGCGTTTTTTTCTAAATGACGGACTGACCTTATTACTTTCTGCATTGATTCTGATCTCTGAATCTACCAAGATGCTCATGATGACGATTTGTGTGAGGACGAGGAGGAGAACAGATTTCTGACGCAGAGCGACTCACATTACATCAGATCTGCTCTCAGGTATGTAGCAGATATTTGCCTGTTATCTTTTCCATCTTTCTCCATCATCTAGAGCTCAGCTTGTCGTCCTATTGATCAACTATGCTATAACGGCTGTATGGAAATTAGAAACAGATTAATGTATTTACAAAAATTGCTAGACATAAGTATCTGATCAGAAAACTGAACTTGGCAGTGTAGTGTGAAACTTGCCCGATCTCTTTTCTGGCAAGGGCTGATGAAATATAAGAATTATCTTATGCAAATTTGTAGAAGGATAGTTAGTAAAGGGGAACTGGGGATAGAACTAGATTTTGGGAAGATTTATGGACAGGGGGTGCTGTTTTAGGTGACCAGTAGTCCAGGTTATACAACTTATCAATATATAAGCATAGCTCTGTAGCTAGAATGCTACACGCTAATTTCACTGCTCTAAAATTTAGAGGGGGTCTGTATGGTGGAACTTCTCAGCTATCACATCGATTTCTTGCTGATCGTGAAGGTTTTAGTCTCGAGGAATGAGCAAGATTCATGTAGATGATCCCATAAAAAAGGTTAATGTAAATGGCTTTTACAGAAGAATGTTGTGGTTAGCATTCAGCACTATTTCTGTTGATTCAGAAATGAGCAAGATCATAGTATTTTTGTGGTTAGCATTCAGAAATAGTATCAGCAAAGTTAATCTGAATCATCGAGGTAGTGTGGTATAGGAAAGTGTCTTTTTTGCAGTAGAAAAGAGCTACTGAATCATATATTCCTTATAGTCCTGTTAGCATGGAGGGACTTTGTGCTTTGGGTGATGAATTTCAAGGTATATGTGGAAACTGAGGAATGATAATTGCTTGAAAAATATTTTTCGTATCGATATTAGATGTTTTATTGGTCTATCTTACAGAGAAGAATTGCACGATATGCAGGTAGCAGGGGCGCGGGACGGTGGGGTTACTGCTGGTGGCATCAGAGATGAATGTTTCACAAACATTTTGGGTGGGCGCTGGCCGTGCAAAGGTTTCAAATTTTGCTGGAAGTTGTGTGATGAACTTCTTTTAAATGGCAGTCACTTGCAGATTGCTTGGTTTTGTAATGAATAAGTAAGGGTGTTGGGGTGAATTGGTCCTTACAAGGATAGCTTTGCTTTGCTTTAGTTTTGCATGTTGTTACATGGGAGGGCTAGCCCATGACATGCTGGTGTTTTTTATTTTTAAGCTGAACCGGATAAACCTGAGGGTGTATTTTCAGTTTCGTGATGAATGACAATTGAGCTCTTTAATTGAAATAAAAACTGCAGTTTACTATTGGAACTGTTACATAAAAACTACTCCCTTCATCCGGAATTGCTAGAATTTACTAGTTTTACCATTTCAGCATGTATTGTCTAGAGACGTCCATTTCAGCGTCAAGTAACTCCGGACAGAGGTAGTAGTATTTACTACTTTAGCCAACATGTTTCTGTTACATACAAATGGGAAGTGTGCTTCCAACTACACGTACTATTTTTAAAGTGTGCTACCAACTAACAAGCATGTGTACCCTATGGCTGCAAATTACTTTCGTATGCTTGAAAGCGCTGTCTCAAAGCCAAATGAAGCCTAAATCCGATAGTGACAGAAAGGGCTATATATTTGTGCCGATTTAACTGGATCATTCTCCGTAGTTATTCATTTTCTTTATATGTATTCTAATGGTTTCAGCTCTAGCCTACACATAGTTAAATCAGAAGTGGTAAAAGTCGAATAAGAGAATCATTAGGGCCGACATGGGAAGAAGAGGACACGCGCGGTGCTGGCCTCCTAAGAGCAACTCCAACAGCTCCTGCAAAATCTTCCCGTAAAAGAGGTTTTATGGGAGGATCGTATAATTTATGGAAAGTTGTTTTTCTTCTATTTTTAGTTAAACAATGGCCTAGGACCCACATGTCATAGCCACGGTCGATAGCGTGGTGAGGCGGTGGCCCGATGTGGAGGCGGTGGTGCACCGGCGAAACGGGGCGATCGCGCGAGCGCGGCGATGCATGGCGGCGGCGGCTCACGGGAGCGGAAGTGCGTGGCGGTGGCGACATATATCATCTGCTCTTTTAAAATCTATCTTTCAAAGATTCACTAAAAATCCTACTCTGCCCTAGAATTACCACTGTGCACAGCCAAACATATTAAGTGCATAAGAAATGTATATTAAATAGTTTATTAATGCCAAGATACATTTAAAAATTGTAGAACATTTTATCTGATATGCATAGCCTACACATGCTCTTACCATTTGAGCTACATCCAAATTTATTTGCAAGGCTTTAAAATCAAGCAATAAGCAGTAACTAGCATTACAGACGACACACTCCAATAAACAGTAACTAGCACAGAATACTTCAGATCCTACAGATATGAGTTATGCTTGGCTATAAATACCAAACACCATGAATCTTGGTGAGAGAAAAACTTGGCAAGAACATAAACTAACTCATGCATATCATCATCCTGGATTAGATTACAGACAGACACACTCCATTAATACACGAAACTGTTCAACAGTTCAGCAAAGCTGATACTAATAACTTCAGCTTAAACTGCAGAAAAGAGTTTTATCTTACAACAACAACAGCAAGCCATCATCATGGTTTGTTTGCTTCTATCGACACGAGACACACGACAGGATAACTAAAAAAGTAGTCGCAGCGGCTCTCAACTCGGACATTTTTACGACAGCTAACAACTCTTTCTCCCTTCTCTCTAGTGCTAAATTTGTACAGTGAGCAGAGTAACATGTTCAAACATACTCCACCCTCTTCCTCCTCTTTACAGCTTCGTCTCTCAGATTAGTCTTTGCTTCCTCAGCTACAGAATGTACACTCTCTCCAGTGCAACCAAGATTTGTATCTTATTCATGCCGGTACCATTACTAGTCGATCTTATAGGGTTTTCGGTTGTTGGGGGGAAACGCGAGCGCAAACCTAGCCACTATTAGCTGTACAACTGCATAGTCCCGCCTTCAGGCGGCGGTGCATGCTGGTTGAAGCCCCTGGCGCTTCTCTGCATCCACAAGAGTAAGACAGACATATGGTTATCATATGTAAGATCTTCATGCTGAATCTGTGTATATGTATGACAAAACATACCTCCAGCAGCAACTAGCTTCTCTACACGCGCGACTATGTGCTTCCCATAGGTGTACTTCTTCAGTGTGTTCAGGTGAGCTTTGATCCTTGTAAGGATCATCTCTCTCTGCTGGTCATCACAAGTCTCCAACACCTTCTGCACCACATAGTTTGCAAACTGATCTTTCATCATCACCTGCAAGGACATATGCATGTAGATCAGCAATGTTAACAAATATTTGGCATGTAGATTCTCTTGGGAGCTTGGTAAAAAATGCTGAAAGAACGCAGACCTCAAGAGGTTCACTTTCAGTAGTAGACTCAAGCATTTTACCAATCAATATCTGCCGCTCTACAGGGTTACCAAAAGCTAAGCACTTCTCAATGACATTTGAAGCAAACTTTTGCTGGCTCATTTGCCCAATTTGCCCAATTAACTTGTCAATGATAGCAGTTCTCTCATGTGGTTTTCCATGTTCCAGAACATGCTGTAGAAGTTCAGTGAGTCTTGTTAGAAATAAATTGTTGCGACAATGGGTACACAAGGTTTAAAATCTCATAATTAAGAGTGCATAGTCCAGATCTCAGTGTTTCATCAATAGCAAAACAGTAAGTAGTCCAGAAAAGCTCCAGATCCACTTGTTAGCATTTAATTATTAAACCTGCAGATGGTACTGCACAAAATAGAAGGCAGTCTGCCTACAGTTCATTGCAAGACGTTTCAAGAGAAAAGATGAACAAAGGCCTTATTTTAGTAAACAGTGAGAATATGTACACAAAAACTAACATGAAATTAATTTTCAAGCATTTGGTCAGTACAATAATTTTTTTTTTTGAACAATCAACGGGGGGCGATCGCCCACCTAAACATTTTTGTATTAATAACAGCAACGAAGCATTTCGTACATCCCATAAACACCCCACGGAGTGCTAATGGGAGGAAAGGAGGGAGGGAGGGGGGGGGAGAGGGAGGGGAAGGGGGGGGGGGGGGGGGGGGGGGGTGCGTCAGCTACAAATATCCATGCACCATTGACGCAACGGCGCGCAGTCTATGCGGGCGGGGGCCCGAACTATCCATAAGAGAAGATGCTCTTGGATCGAATGCCGCAAGTAAATATCCGAGGAATGGATGTTATCGAACACCATCCGGTTCCTGGACTTCCAGACCACCCAAAGGATGGAGCACATAGCCGTGCTGAGGAGAGGACTACTCCAAGAGGGGTGGTTGATAGAGAAGGCGCACCAAACATTTTCCACCATGCAATCAACAGGCAAGCGACGACGACCGAGGATACGCGCCCACATCAAGCGCAAACGGGGGCACTCGAAGAAGAGGTGACAGATCGTTTCCGACTGTCCTGGGAAGAAGGGGCAATCGTCATAGTCGAGGAACCTGATTCGACGTAGGAAGGCCCTCGTGCGGGTGTTGCCATGCCACAGGATCCAGGCGAACACCTTGACCTTGAGGGGCATGAAACCGTCCCAGTTGAAGCCATGCAGGGGGAGCCTGCAGCCAGAGCTTTTGATCATATGGTAAACCGCCCCCGTCTTGAACTGGAGACAACCCCCCCAAGAAAGGGTCCGCACGTCACTGGCCGCAGAGAACCATACGCGGTTAAGGGCAGACCAGAGTAGGTGGAGTTCCAACTCGGCAGTTCTAGATAGGCGGTCATGCACGGGAATTGCAGCAGGACCAAGCCGATCGAAGTCCCCCAGGGTCGCGCCGGTACGGAGACAATGGGAGTACGCGGCCGGGAGAGCGGCCGCCAGGGCCCCGAGCGAGGTCCAGTTGTCGTGCCAGATGGATGTGTCCATGCCGTCACCAATTTTCGTCGATGTCAAGGAGCGATAGAGGGGGACCAAGGAAGCGAATGCCTTCCACGAGGGGGTCGAAGCCGCGGGACGGTCGCCCAAGTACCAACGGCACACCCAGACAGTCCATGGGGTACGGACGCCACTGAAGATTTTATGGACCATCTTCAACAAGAGACATGTGTTCTGGACCTCAATATCGATCAGGCCAAGCCCCCCCTCTGAGCGGAGACGGCAAGCCTCGTACCATGCAACCTGGCAGTCCCCCCCAGAGCACTCGCTTGCCCCTTTCCAGAACATGGCCCTTCTGGGACGGTCCATCTTGGCCACAGTCCCCCTCGGGAGGGGCAAAACTGACATGGCATGGGTAGGGATAGCAGCCAGAACCGCAGAAGAAAGTGTCAAACGTGCCCCCTGGTCAAGTGTGTATGTGCGCCACCCAGGAATACGCCGCTCAATTTTGATCGGTAAGAAGTCCAGGGCACTAGCAGGCAATTTTTCATCGGAGAGGGGCAGACCGAGATATGTCTGGGGGAAAGTCGACAGCGGGCAGCCAAGCTCCGCAGCCAGCAAGGCAGCACGTGCGGGGTCGACGCATATGGGGACGAAGGCGCTTTTGTGGAAGTTGATAGTTAACCCTGTGGCCGCAGAGAAGGCATCCAAAATAGATTGTAGCCGAGAAAGCTGCCTCTGATCAGCACGGACCAACAGATGGGTATCATCGGCGTACTGAACAACGGGACAGGGCAGATCATCTACCAGAGGATGCAGTAGCCGGTCAGGGGAGTCATCCTTGACAATCAATTGGTGGAGGAGGTCCGCAACTATTAAGAAGAGGTAGGGTGACATTGGGTCCCCCTGTCGTAGTCCCTTTTTGCACTGAATCCATCTGCCGGGGACCCCGTTCAACAATACTGCCGTTTTGCCGGTGGTAAGGATATTATGATCCAAGAGCACCACCGATCGCCAAACCCGCGCGCCTGCATGATAATACCCAAAGCCTCCCGTCTGACAGAATCGAAGGCTTTCTTGAAATCCAATTTAAGGGCAATCATCGGTTTCCTCCGAATACGACAGCTCTGGACCAAATCCGCCGCGTACAATAAATTATCAGCGATGCACCTCCCGGCAATAAATCCAGATTGTTCAAAGGACACCAAGAGCTCAATAAACTTCTGCAGTCGTGTGTTCAAGACCCGGGAGATAATTTTCATGATGCAATTTTGAAGGAAAATGGGCCGGAACCCATCTGCCGAGAGCACCACATCGCACTTAGGCAGAAGGGTAATAAATGCACGGTTAACACCATCCAGGTCCACCTCACCAGAGTAGAAATCATTCAAGAAATCCAACAGGTCCAGAGAAACTGTGTCCCAAAAGGTTTTGAAGAAGGCAGGGCCGAACCCGTCCGGACCGGGGCTGCTGTTGGACCGCATAGCCCAGACCGCCACTTTGAGCTCCTCCATGGTGAAAGGCCTCTCAAGGTCATCCAGACCAGGCACACGTGCCAAGTACACATGAGGGTCGAAGCTCCACGAAGAGGGGGCGGCAGTGCCCAAGAGAGACGAATAAAAATCCGACAACAGCCTAGCTTTGTCTCCATGGTTAAAGTGAGCGACCCCATCGGCATGTAGGACTTGCATTTGATTTTTCCGAAGACGAGCGGACGCGCTGGCATGAAGGAAGGAAGTGTTGCCATCACCAAGCTTGCAGAGCCGATAAGCATACCGTTGTCGTCAATAAATGTCAAGTTTTTTATATTCCTCGAAAAGGCGCCCCTTAACAGATGATCGGAGGAGGAGCTCAGGGGGCGAGAGTGCACGGACCTCCTCAGTCAAGTCCAGACATTCGATGACCGCATGGCAGTTAGAAACCACCTCGGCGAGGCGCTTGCGTTTCTTGGCCCATTTCTTGGATGCACACCTAGCCCACTTCAGCGACTGGGAAAGCCGTTGAGCCGCATGCCCTCTCCGGTTCTGGGGCCTCGCCCAGACGCTACGGATTAAATTACGGTATTCTTCAGAGAAGGCCCAATAGCTCATACCGAAAGAACGAGCCGGCCAGCGCACGAGAGACAGCCTCGACGACCAGCGGGACATGATTAGGACGTGGTGCGGGTGGCGGATCGAAGAGTCGTGTTAAACAACAGGGAGCCCCACTCAATATTGATCAATGCGCGATCCAGGCGGACAAGAGTTGGATCAGCCCTACAATTGGACCAGGTGAAGCGACGGTCGACGAGGGGAAGGTCCTGGAGCGACAAGTCGTTGACGGCCAGGTTGAACTCCGCAGCAGCAGCGGCATCGAAGTTTTGGTTGTTCTTTTCATCGGGACATCGGGCGAGGTTGAAGTCGCCTACCAGGATCCACGGGAGAGCACATGTTTCAGCAATGGCGCGAATTTCTGCCAGGAACTCAGGGCGCCGTTCCGGAGTGCACGGCGCGTAGACGTTGGTCACTGCAAAGGGCGAGCCATCGGCCGCAAACACAAAGAATGAGGTAAGCATGAAGTTGAGCTCTACGTCCCTCTGGTGTGTGACCAATCCATCGTGCCAGGCAGTCACGAGCCCACCCGAGGCGCCGTTAGAAGCCTTGAAGGATAGCGACGAGAGACCAGGAGGGAGGAAGGATGCCGCTTTACGGGTGGGCACATCAGTCAACTTCGTTTCTTGCAAGCAGACGATGTGGAGAGGATGAGCGTCAAGGTTCTTCTTCACGTCAAGGCACTTGGCTGGGTCATTAAGACCACGGACGTTCCAAGAACAGAGCGCCATTTTCTTAAGCGGGTTTACTGCCATAAAACACTACAGGGACACCACAACCAGCAGACGCGAGACACAGCCCGCCGTGAGACGCAGGGAACATAGCAAGGGGACCCAAACACACACCTACAAGCCTATATACAAGCACACACACAACAACGGGGGGAGAAGCACGACCCACAAGAGATGCCCAGAATGCGACATGAGGTCGCCGACCGGCCTGGCATCTCAAGACCAAAATTGGATCACACCAAGACAGACTAACGCCGAACACACGAGCGCACGAGAGGCACAAACACGCGAGGGGACTGATCATGGCAGTGCGGGCGACACCGGGAACGCTGACAGAATGGCTTCAGTAGTAGAGTCGGGGAGCTCGCACTCGTTGGCTATCATCTTGACCTCCAGCTCCGTGAAAAGAGGGGGAGCACCGGGCTTCACGGGAGCACCATCACCGCAGCGGGCGGCCTTGAGCAGGACGGCACGTTCGAGCACTGTCCGCCGCATGGAGGGCCCGAGGCTACGGATACGCGCACTAGCACGCACCGGAGCATCAGGTTGGACGCGCGCACGCTTGCGGCGCGACGGAGGAGCGGGTGGCGGCACCGCAACAGAGCGGGGTGGAGCTTCAATGGGGGGCGGGCATGACGCCGCCGGCACCATGGGGACAGCCACTATGCCACCACCACCGAGGCGTTTCGGGGCAAACGCCAGAGGATCGCTCGTGACGACTGGATCAGCAAGCAGGTCGACGGCCACGTCCTTCTTCACGCCTTTCACCACGGTGATCTTATCGATCACACCAACAGCACCGGAGACGAGGTTCACATGCGCGAGGCCGCGCGGCCCGTGGGCCGAGGAGCGAGCCATCTCCCGAGGGATGCGGAAATAGCCCGCCCCACCATGGCCCTTGACGAGGAGGTGGAAGGCGTCGTCACAAACAGCAAGCTGCATGACCTCGACGCGCGGGACCCCGTCCGCGGAAATGGCAGAGAATGGAGGAGCCTCCACACTCGCATCCTCAGACACATCAATGCGGAAGTACGCCTCATCCGGGAGGGAGCAGCGGTGGGGCGCGCCGGAGCCGGACGCGGGCAGCGGCACCGCGGGCATGGGCCCCCGGCGT
>NW_024117120.1:0-8076 GCF_003073215.2 Triticum urartu | reverse complement strand
AGAGCCCGCCCGGCCCCCCCCCGCCTCTGCCTGCTCCGGCGAGCGGTGGCCCCCGCTCGAGTCCAGCCCCGAAGTCTTCAACCAGGTTAGCGTCCGCCGCTGCCTGCTGCTCCTATCATCCATCGCTACTTTGACCATCTATCTGACCGAACTCCTCGCGGCGGGGGGCGCAGTTCATGTGGTCGCTGGGTGTCCCGCGGGGCGAGGCCGAGTTCCACGACGTGTACGGGCTAGACGACGACGCGCTGGCCATGGTGCCCCAGCCCGTGCTCGCCGTCGTCTTCTGCTTCCCCGATCCGCCCGAGGTACATACACCACACGGTCCAGAAATTCCGTTCTTCTCACTTGCTGTGCGCTGGACTCACTTCAATGCTAGTACCGTCTATTGTTGGAGACGGAGTCATATTATCATTGAGATTCATATGCAAATGTTGATTGTTTATGTGAAAATGTGTGTAGGCAGTCCTGTTCTGTTTTGATATATCCTAGATTAGTACTTTCAGAGATTCAGTACTTATTCCTTTAGCCCGATGCAGGATCCAGCCGCCCCTCCAGAACAAGTCTCAGCTACTGAAGACAAGGTCGGCAATGTTTGTTTCTTGTAGATCGCATGACTATTCCTTTTGCATATATCAGTGTGAGTTACAGTTGTACCAGGCCCCTTATGGTCTTACATCACACATTTGACCTCAACATATCCCTTTTGCAGCAGGAAAGTTTGGATGGGGTGTATTTCATAAAACAGATCGACTCATTAGGAAATGCTTGTGGAACTATCGCTTTACTTCATGCTGTTGGAAATGCATGTTCAGAAATCAGTCTATGTAAGTAAGCTCTGTGCTTTTGTGCTTCTGTTGTGTGTGATGCCATTCTGTCTGTTGCACAAGTAATTAGGGGGGCATCGATTCTATGTAGGTTAATAGAATTTGCAGTATGTAAATCATGTAAAATGATTCCATTCCGTGCTTATGCCTCTGTTTTTTGTTAAACGAACTTATGTTGTCTTTTGTAGTGGAGAATTCAGGCTTGGACCTGTTTTTCAAATCAACAGCCAGCATGGACCCGTATGAGGTTCTTATCTCTTGATTCAAGCCATTCATCCTTACCTTGATCACTCTCAAACGGTTTTCTGTTATCCTTTTTATCTCATGCCATACATTTAGCGTGCCAGAGTGTTGGAGAAGGACGATGACATGGCAAGAGCTCACTCATTGGCTGCCAATGCTGGTGACACAGAGGTACTGATTATTGTTTTTGGCTTATGTGAACTGGGATTCTGTCTCAGAGACGTAAATAATCATTACAGCAGCCAATAGATTGATGTGTGGAGAATAAATAAATAATCATGGAACTTGAAATTGCTGTTTTAGCTCATATGATGAAGTGTCTTCATAATGTTTCTTTCAGTTCAAATGCAAAGACAAAACTTTGTTGTAGTGACCAGTGTGGTATTTTTTTTTTTTTGAAAAGGCAGTATGATCACTTACAGTTATCTAACAGACTACGACAGGACGTCTTTCAGATTGATTTATAATCTTTTACAGTTATCATTTTTTTGTGTAGTGAAAATACATAAGAAGAAAATGTGAGCATATAAATATTTGTTAAAAGTTCTTCTCCTATTTTCATTGAAAACGTTTAACTTCATACCTGGCGCTCGTTTGCCAGATCGGTGACATTGTAGAAGAGCATTATGTTTGTTTCACAACTCTCAATGGTAAGTCTTTTTGCTGGTCTCGACGTAATACTCAGTTTTGATTGTTTTTCATAGGATAGTAATGAGTGGCATATATCTGTAGGGACACTTTACGAGCTCGATGGAATAAAGGGTGGACCAATAAAGCATGGTCCCTCATCTCCTGAAAGTTTACTGCAGGTACTGTCAAAAAGGCCAGTGTTATGTTTGCTTGTACAGGCTTGGATAACCTAGCTACCATCACACTTATATTGTTCAAGTTATGTCACTGGACCATCCTATATGTCATGGTAAACTGTAAAAGCCTAGAATAAATAGAGAGCAAACATCTGAATAGTGGCCATTTTTACAAGAATAAGCTACCAACATGTAGGATGAGTGATGATGGTGGCCGCACAAACTTGTCAATTTGTTTCATGACCTGTACTGTACATTCTAGACACGGTTGTTCTGTATCCCCCTACATGAGCTCCAGAGCCTATAGGCCCTTAAATAGAACAGGTACGAAGGTACACTAGCAGATTCAGTTACTGGTACGAAAAGAGTCGTGCTTTTCATGACATTAGTCTTGACGTTTTGGTTTCTGACCTGTTACTTATTTGGCACTCAATGACTCAAATGAATATCTAACTATCAGCAGTAATTGCTCATGGCCTGTGAATAATTGATGCTGGCAGATGTGAAGTGAAAGTTCAACTGGAAAATCATTCGTGTGGTGTTGATGCACTGCAGTTTAACATATGCGCTGACAACACTTAATGTAAGCTAGTTTCACAGGCGGTATACAGTGTTACGTTTTCTTGACACGGCGCATTTTTTACAATGATAGTATATGCCAGTGCCATTGCCGCTGCCTTATTTTTCTTTTTATTCCAGGAGCTTCAGGCCCCCAATCTCATTAAAATGAAACTGATAACACAGTATCCAGTCTGACCACACTTATTCAATTGCACCCACAAGGCCACAACCCGCTGCGGAACCACAGAAAAAACACATCCACCAAAAGAAAGCAAACAGTTCCTCCAGTGTAGCACACCACCGAAGTGCCTTGGCTGGATAACAGTAGTAGCAAAGGACAGCCGACATCTCTACAAGTCGCACAATTTCAGCAACCTCTGTATATCAGTGCCGCTGCCGTTGGCTGGCACTTCCTTTTACCAGCGGTTATCTAACTGCCCATTGGCATCTGCAACTATATCTCCCCTGCTTACAATACAATAATTGCCGTTCTTTGTGTTCTACCAGGATGCTGTGAATGTCATCAAGGCGATGATGCAGAGGATTCCCAATTCGGTAAACTTCAATGTGATGGTGCTATCGAGGAAACTGAAGTAAAGAGGTGCCATTTCTTTGGTTGCTTGTTTCCGGGATACGGCAGAAGGGGTGAAGGCTATCTGTTTCAGCAAACAGCAGCCGCTGTCCAGCCTTGCGTAAGAATTTCTGTCTGGTACTACCTGTGTGATTGTCTAGATTATCTCGTGCATTCGGCGTGCACGGAACCTCTTATTAATTGGTAATGTGAGTAATGCTTATATTCTTGTGATATGTATGGGTCGATCACATCATCACAAGAGGACAATCCTCATCTTGACCAGTGTGGTATAGGTTAATGGGCTAAACGTAGGCCATATGGCACCGTATGCACCCCTTGAGCACTGCACTAGAATATGAACCAGCAGTGTTTCTTCTGCTTCTTTAGGGTGCACGTACGACACAGAACTTTCCAAATCAGCAGAGCCCACTGAGTCTTCGCAAAGCCCGGAGGAGAGCAACTAGTGGCTTGCAATAATATCTCAGTTCTTCTGAAATAAAACACCATAGCAGTAGCACGCATGCTGGCCGACTTGGATGCCTTGGTTACATGGATTCGGTGGCACGGCGGCGGCCGGCGGGTCATGGCCGGAAAAGAGGAAATTTGGCATTTTTGGCGGCGAACCGGATCATGCAGGTGAGACCCTCCTGCCGCAGGTAGCAGATTCATTCGACCTGCCTACCAACCCAAGTGTTGGCTGTCGGCTGTCGCCACTCACCCTGGGAAGAGAATATGGGTGGGTGACCATCAGGTCCTGCCAGGAGAGAGGAGAGATGCACATATTTCACCTGCTGCCCTGCCGGGCTGTCTGCTCTGGCGACAAATTTTTGTGTTTTGACCCTTTTTTGAAACCTATTCGAGATTTGACCCTAGTTTGAAATTTTTTCGAGATCTGACCCTTTTGCTACCGCCAGAGTCCATGGCGGTAGGGTCTAACAGCCTACCGCCAGGGGCTTTCGCGGTAGGAAACATCGCTACCGCCAACCGGGTTGGCGGTAGCCTGAACAACCCTACCGCCAAGGTGCTTGGCGGTAGGCACGAACACGCATTGTGTTCAATACTTCGGAGGTTTTTGGCGGTAGGGCATGCAAGGCGGTAGGCTGTTATACCCTACCGCCATGGTCCCTTGCGGTAGCAAAAGGGTCAGATCTCGAATTTTTTTCAAACTAGGGTCAAATCTCGAATAGGTTTCAGAAAAGGGTCAAAACACGAAATTTAGCCTGCTCTGGCTGGCCCTTTGCTTTTCCTAGGCTAGGAAATAGAGGGTTCTGGTGCATAATCCCGAGTAGCAGTACTGAGTTTTTTTTTCCTTTCTTCAGAAAGCGTACTCAGCTGACTCCAGCTAGAATCTATCATCGGCTAGCACCGGCTCCGCACATGGCCGTACGTGGCCTTTACACCCACGAATAAAAAAAAAGATTCAGAACAATTAGAAAGGTTCATTAAAAATACAAAACATCACATGCATAATAAAAATTACATTAGGATCCCTGAACCATCTAAAGATCACTATGGCTGCTAGAGCGAGCCGCCGCTCCCATATCGAAACTTGCCTAATCTTGTCGATAATAGTCAAAAAATCTTCGTGCACGTGTCCCTAAAGACCAAAGCCCTGAAGCCGCAGTCATTGCCATTTGAACATTTGAATCAATATAAATAACCTGACACCAAGTGACATCGGAATTAAAGAACTTGTACTGCGCAAGGAAATGATGGATGATTCGAGCAAACACTTCTCTATCGCATAACAGAACAAATAAAGTAGCTGACGGGCATCCCCCCAAAAGGGCTCCTTTGTCAGCTTGCGGCATGCCAAAATCGGAAACTTGTGCATTCATTTGCTTGTTTATTAAATCGCGTAGTTTACATGGTTATATATATATGCTTATTCTGAATGGTATTTGTGGCCAGCCTTGTCCCCCGAGATTCTGCTATGAGCTTCTGGCAGCTGACAAGTGACTAGCTAATAGAGTACGTATTCCGCAATTTCCACTGCTGATAATGCTATTTTTGTTGTCAAGAATGGGCCGACCGCAAGAGGACCGATTCTCATCTTGATCATGGAGAGCTAATAATACTCCCAGTGGCAACTTAGTTAAACTCGGCATGGCACAGTTCTCGCCAGTCTTGAAAATTATAACAGTAGGAGTGTTCTTCGAGTGTTCATGCACACCACACGTAAACAGATGATTACTGCTTTGGCAGTGTTCTTCGAGTGTTATATATCCATGGCACAACACCGTCCAGATCTGCTGAATCCTGAAAGAAAATAACTAGTGGCTCACAACAACGGTTCTCTATAATAGTAGCAGCAGCACAGTGCACTAGTGCAGATACATTTCGTTGCTTCCATCTGCCGACCCAAGGGGCGGCGGTCATGGCCGGAAAAGAGGCATTTTGGCGTGGTTGAGGTGAGGCCCTCCTGCCCAGCAGCGTCCGTCCGTCCAACGATGGATCCAGCATTTGAGCATGGGTTGATGATCCAAGCCAAGAGGGATGCACCCGGCAACACATTTCACCTGCATATATATGCTGCTGGCTAGCTGGCTGGCCGCGTTTTAGGCGAGAAATATATATCGTACTAGTCGCTGGCTCCTCAGTCGTGAGTCCTGACTAC
Source organism: Triticum urartu (assembly GCF_003073215.2). NCBI lineage: Eukaryota > Viridiplantae > Streptophyta > Magnoliopsida > Poales > Poaceae > Triticum > Triticum urartu. The sequence goes on along the minus strand of NW_024117120.1, from coordinate 2,451 downwards.
AACGCTAGTAGTATGAGCTTATGCACCAGGCCGGCTGGCAGGCATGGTCTTTCCTGTGAGAAATCGGTGGCTTCCATCAGTTCCTGTTGCAAGGTAACTGCCCTCGCCCAGCAAAATCTTCATGTTTTTTGTTTTTCTGGCTGGCCGAATTAGCATGAGCATATCATATTTCCTGGTAATTGTGCGGCTACAGAATTTCAGGGCCTCTTTTGTTCAAAGGAACTTCATGAAAATATTGGTGGATTCCATTCTTTAGGAGTTTTTCTATAGAGTTAGTTTGGTTTCAGGATTATAAACTATTGGAATTATTCTTACGGTCTACGTTATCTTTTTTCCTATATATGTATACTTTAAACGAATAATTCCACTCAGTCCAACCACATGGATTTTTTGTTATTCCTATGAAAACTATTTGATGATGCACCGTAGTCCCCGAATCTAGATATTGCCGGGTCCTGGTGTTGTGCTTTGCATCAGTGGCTATCGTGTGGCACGACAACCTATAGTGACATGTTCGCAGTGACATCGTCTAGCGTCGTTGTCATGCTTGGAGGCGTTGTTGGGCGGTTGTTACCCTTCCTCACACCATGATCTTATGTTGTTTGGTGAAAACCCTATTCAGACTCCTTCGTCCAAACCGTGGTCCATGGAAGAGGATTTCGTGTGCATTCTCGACTCTTTTGTCGCATGTGTACGCCGCGCTCGATGAGTCCCTATCGACTTATTTTTGCGGATCATCTATCCTAGACCATAGCTAGCTCATGGACATCATCTAGTTGTCGTTGGCCTCATGGAAGAAGAAAGAAGAAGATGAAGAGAGGCTTGCATGTAGGGTCCAGACGGTTTGGGAGATATGCTAGATGAAAAAACTCGGCAAAAGTCACCTTTGCTGAAATAGGGGATACGGTTTGGAATTATAGGATTGAGAATCCGCTAGAGACGCCCTTACCTTTTTTTTTCCTTGAGGGGTGAGATGCCCTTAGCTAGCTAGTGGTCTTTTGGTAACGGACGAGCAAGCCCACACTAATCGGCCCGACAAGTGGAGTGTGTATCCCGCGATTTCCACGGTTGGAATGCTATTTTCGGGCATGTTGGGTCGATGACAGTCAAGTCTCATCGTGATAACGACTGCAAGTGGCAATTTAAACTTAAGCGATATGCCGATATATATGGCTGTTTTCCACTACTTGAACACGGTAGTATACATATAGTAGTACGAAGTACTGCTTTGGCAGTGTTGTTCTATCTATGACTATATACACACATACAGTGTTTCTTCTGCTTCTTGGGGGTACACGTACGACACAGAACCTTCCAAATCTGCAACTAGTAGCTCGCAATAATATCTCAGTTCTTCTGAAATACTAAAAGGGAAAGCAAAACAAGTCCGGTGACACCATAGCAGTAGCACGCATGCCGGCCGACTTGCATGCCTTGGTTACATGGATTCGGCGGCACGGCGGCGGGTCATGGCCGGAAAAGTGGAAATTTGGCATTTTTCACGGCGAAAGACCGGATCATGCAGGTGAGGCCCTCCTGCCGTCGTTGGCAGATTCATTCGACCTACCAACCCAAGTGAGTGTCTGCTGTCGCCACTCACCCTGGGAGCCAGGAGAAGAGAACATGGGCGAGATCCTGGCACGAGAGACGCACATATTTCACCTGCTGCCCTGCCGGGCTGTCTGGTTTGGCTGGCCCTTTGCTTTTCCTAGGCTAAGGAAATAGAGGGTCCAGGTGCGTAATCCCGAGTAGTAGTACTGAGTTTTTCTTTTCTTTTCTTCGGAAAGCGTACTCAGCTGACTCCAGCTAGAATCTATCGTCGGCTACACCACCGGCTCCGCACATGGCCGTACCGGTACGTGGCGTTTTCACCCACGAATATTTTTAAAATGTATATTCAGACCTGCTCCTATTAGATAGGTTCATTAAAATACTCACTGTAAAAAATTTAAAATCTTTTAGGCCAGTACTTAAATATTCTAAAAGCAACTTCAACGGGACGACCCAAACGGACGCCGTTTTTTTTTCTTTTTTTGTCCGTTTGGGTCGGCCCGGCGGACACAAATGTCCGGCGCTGTGTTTGGATCGGCGCGAGCGCCCAACACTGGTCCGACCCATTTTATCGGCGCGCCAAAAAAAGTTTAAAAGCATTTTAAAAATAAACACATGCATTTAATTAAACATATAGCCGGCCACGAAGGCCGGCGAAAGTCCACATTACATTAACTAACATAGAAAAACTAAAAACTAGACGACGCAATGCCCTAGGCGTCCTCCTCGGCGTCTGCGTCGGGGCCGGTGAGGTCGATCAGCGTCGGCGCAGGGCCAGCCCAGGGGAACGCCGTGTTTCAGAGGGTGGGGATGTCGGGCTGCGCCGCCGCTGCCTGGGCCTGGCGTGCCTCCTCTTCAGCCTCGCTCTCGAGCATCTGCAGGCGCTCCCCCCTCCCGGGC
>NW_024117119.1:0-13724 GCF_003073215.2 Triticum urartu | reverse complement strand
AAGAGAGCGGGAATTGAGCGAAGAGCGGTGGGGGAAGGAAGAAGAGAGTGGAGGATTTTGGCGCAGAAACAATGCGGGATGCTCCAAAAGCGCGGGCTCCGCCTTCCTTTTGCGTGGGGAGGGGGGGGGTCAGGGGGCAGAGAGCGACGTTTCACGTGTCCAGACTCCCGCAAAGCCTCCCATGCTTATCTTTGCTTCACGAAAGAAAACACGTTTGAACCGTCCTGCGGACCGATACAGGGCCGTGTTGGATGGCGCAACACATCGGTGCAGCGTAGTCTGGATGGATGCGGGCGGTTTGCAAATCGCCATTGGAGATGCCCTAGCAGCTAGCACAAATTAAGTAGCTCATGGTCAGCATGTGGCACGCCAAAATCGGGAACTTGCACATCCGTTTACTTGTTTAAATCGTGTACTTGTATGGTTTTGTATGCTTATTCTGAATGATGTTTGTGGCCAGCCTTGTCCCCCGAATTTCTGCCATGACCTTTTGGCAGCTGATAAGTGACTAGCTGATCGAGTACGTAGTACGTATTCCGCAATTTCCACTGCTGATAATGCTATTTTGTGGTCAAGCATGGGCCGTCCGCAAGAGGACCGATTCTTATCTTGATCATGGAGGGCTAATGATATTGCAACTGGCAACTTAATTAAACTTGAACGATATGGCACCGTTGTCGCTACTTGAACAGTACAGTAGTACGTATATTGCTTTGGCATTGTTCTTCGAAATCAGGGAGAGAGCTTCAAACTTCGCTTCTTTTCCTGTTCAACATGCTTCAAGGACCTGTGGATCTTTGCGCTAAACATGCTACTACACTAGTGGTGTCTGATCGTGGGATGGATGAAAGTCCCTCCTTCCTTGTAAGCAGCCTCTTGGCCGATTGTAACTGCATTTCGCTTATGAAATAGAGATCCGCAGAGCGGAAGTCCTGTTCTGGCCCCGAGCTTAAATGCATCTTGATGAACAGTAAAATAGAAAAATAGCAAAAGGAACTGATTTATTTTTATAAACTTTGACAAATGTTTTGTATGGCCGCAAATTTTTAGCACAAAATGACATTCCTGAAAGTTGTGACAAAAAAATTAATACTCCAAAATGTTTTCAAAACTATCATTTTTGTAACATCGGTTTTATTTTTTGCCACACCTTCCACGAATATCATTTCGTGTTGAAATTTTGCAAGCATACAAAACATTTGTCAAAGTTTGCCATAAAATGATTCTTGAAATTTTTGTTTTTTTTAATTTTACCGTTCATTAGGGTACATTTGAACTCGGGAGCAGATACTCAACATCCGTAGTAGAGTACTATATATCCGCGACACAAGACCATCGGGATCTGCTGAATCCCAAAAGAAAATAATTAGTGGCTTACAACAACAGTACAATAGTAGTAGCAGCACCACAGTATAGTAGTGCAGATACGATGGGTTGCTTGCATCTGCCGACCGGAGAGGCGGCGGTCATGGCCGGAAAAGAGGCATTTTGGCACGGTCGAGGCGATGCCCTCCTGCCCAGCAGCGTGCGTCCGTCCAACCGATGGATCCAGCATTTGAGCATGGGTTGATAATCCAAGCCAAGAGGGATGCACCCGGCAACACATTTCACCTGCATATATATGCTGCTGGCTGGTTGGCTGGCCGCGTTTTAGGCGAGCAATATATATGTCGCGCTAGTCGCCGGCTCCTGAGTCCTGACTACAGCTAGTTAGTGAGCTGATGCACCAGGTCGACCGGCACGCCGCAGGCATGGGGTTTCCGGTGAGAAATCGGTGGCTTCCGCCAGTTCCTTTGGCAAGGTAACTGCCCTCACCCAGCAAAATATTCATGTTTTCTGTGTTGCCGGTTGGCCCAATTATCATCCGCATATCGTATTTCCTGATAATTGTGTGGTTACAGAGTTTCAAGGCCTCTTTTGTTCACAGGATTATAAACTATAGGAATCATTCCTATGGTGTACTGTCCACGTTATATCATTCCTATACTTTAAACAAACAATTCCGTTCAGTCCAATCTCATGGACTTTTTGTTAATTCTACAACAACCATTTGATCAGGTAACGTAGTCCCCGAATCTAGACATTGCCAAGTCCAGGTGATGTGCCTTGCACATAACAACTATTTGATGATGCAACGTAGTCCCCAAATCTAGATATTGCCGGGTCCCGGTGTTGTGCCTTGCACAGTGGCATACCTGCAGTAACATCGTCTAGTTTCGTTGTCCTATTTGGAGGCGTCGTTGGGAGGTTGTCACCCTTCCTCCCACCATGGTGTTGTGTTGTTTGATGAAAAACCCTAGTTCCAAACCATGGCCCGTGCACGACGAATTTTGCCTACATTTTTTACTCCTTCGTCGCATATGTGTGTTGCACTTGGTGAGTCTCTATCAAATTACTTTGCTGATCATCTATCCTAGACCTTAACTATCTTTTACACATCATCTAGTGCTAAGAAATTGTCGTTGGCCACGTGGAAGAAGAAAGAAGAAGGAAGAAGGAAGAAGGAAGAAGAAGATGAAGATGAAGATGAAGAGAGGATTCCATATAGGGTCTAGTCAGTTTGATGTATCTGTTAGATGAAGAAACCTCAAAAAATAGCATGTTCCAAAATAGGAGATATACAATTTAAAATCATATGATTGAGGATCTGCTAGAGATGCCCTTAGCTAGCTACTAGTGCTCTTTTAGTAACCGACAAGCAGGCCCACACTGATCGGTCTTGACAAGTGGAGTGTGTCTTCCGCGATTGCCACTGCTGCCATGCTATTTTGTGGCGTGTGGCGTCGATGACAGTCAAGTCTCACCTTGATCATGGAGGGCTAATAATACTGCAAGTGGCAGTTTAAACTTAAGCGATACGGCGCCGTTTCTCGCTACTTGAACACCACAGTATACATATACGACGTACTACTGCTTTGGCAGTGTTGTTCTATCTATGACTATAGTGTACGTACAAGGACAAAAACGTCCGGGTCAGCAAGAAAAATACTCCCTGCTAACGAGTGGCTGACAGCAACGGCACTGCAAAAACAAAAATATACTACTGACGAGTGGCTGACAGCAACGGCAGTGCAAAAAAAAAAGTGATACTAACGAGTGGCTGACATCAACGGCACTGTAGTAGACCAGTATAGTGCTGATACAATGCGTTGGGTGCATCTGCCCACCGGAGCGGAGTGGCCTGCAAAGACAAATTTTGGCCCGATTCAGCGTCAAAAGTCTGGAATCCACGCGCGGGTGAGGTGACGCCCTCCTGCCCATTGGCGACGGGTTCATCCATCGGCCGAGCTGTGTCACGAAAACTGGGAGCCAAGGAAGGGGAGGGAAGGGAAGAGACCATGGGCAGCTGATCCAGCCAACAAGAGGGGAGGAATCAACACATTTCACCTGCTGGCTGGCCGTGCTGCTTTTAAATTCCTACTAGGCGTGAGTAACGGGTGGCTGGCCGTGCTCGTGGGAGTCCTGAATCATGGCATATGACATATTCGACAAGTCGCCTGCTCTCAAGTCCCAAAGCGTTGTCCGGTTGCCCCTGCTGACTCCAGCGCGCGGGCACGAGTGATGCACCAGGCCGGCTCGTAGCCGTGGTCTTTCCGGGCGGGATTTTAAATTATTTTGAAAACTAGAATCATCGTCGATTTGTCTATTATTCTACAACCATGGTAACAGTGGACCCATTTCCTGCTCGGTAAACAACATTCATTCGACTCGTCGTCGCTGTCAGGTGTGTCAGTCCAATGCACTGCACGCATCTCTGTCCCCGTCGGTGATTGGTTAGTCGAAGGTGGCTTGTTGGAGGGCGGCATGGCATGTCTGTCAATCTGACTAGTAGATGCGCAGAAAATCCCATTCTTAAATTATCAAGACCCTAGACATACTTTCCCAATGTACCTGAAAGTTGTTGTTATAATCACCCCGTTACGGTAACGTTTTGACAAGCCCCAAAGTATACCGTCCGACATGAAATTACTTAATATTCTCCTAGTCTAAGGATGTGATCTCGTAGTATATCATTTGGTTGGGTATGTTCAACACCATTGTTCCGTGTGCTCTCATTCTTGCTGGTGTCCTTATTATTCAACAATGCCTTATGATCAAGAAAACGGAGTCATCATGCAACACCTGAGCTAGCCTTAAAGGCGAGACTACTAGGAGCCTACTTAGTGCTTATGTTCCCACACACGCATATGAGTTTTTCCTCCGAATCCCATATTCAAGAACCATAGCAATCCTAGAGCAAAAATATAAACATGGTAATAAATATGATTGCCTTTAGGGCATGTATCCAACCGGCGGTGTCTTGACAGTGGCTCTAAGCGGGTTACGCTGGGGGTTGCTGGATCATGGGGGTGTCGTAGGTGGTCATGGCGGACACTATCGGGACTGCCAGGCAGCCGGGGTTGCCGGTTGCTTGCGTGGCTCCCTATTGAGATCTGGAGAGGCCAGATTTGACAGGGGGTTGGATATCACTCCCTTTGCAAGTGTTGCTGTCATGTGGCCGGCGGCGCTATCTTTGGCCCCGGTGTAGGGGCGAGGTGTTCCCACCTACTCGAGACAGGCTTTCCCCGCGTTCGTTAGGCGTTCATGGCAGTGGTGCTTCCCGGCTTTGGGCCACTATTGCATTGCCTTGTGGTGGGATCTTGGAGGATGGCGTGGGTGGCGTCCGCGCGTTATGGCGTCAATGAGAGGCTCGAAGGTGGATACCGGGGCAGTGGCCTCGAATGGCGGGCTACTCGATCAGCTCTCTTTCAGTCTTTGTGGTGGCAATGGCAGCAACGCCTCTTGGTCGTGTGGGCGGCAAGAGGTTTAGTGGCGGGTCGCTCTGGCTTGCTCTCTTCCGACGAAAGTGATGGCACCTAGATTTTGTTTTTGTGGGTTGAACTTTGTCGCGGGGTTGGCGTAGTTGTATCTTGGCAGCGTGGGTGAGGTTCCTAGCGAAAACTTCGTGCCCCGACACTGATGGTGACACCGCTTACGAGAGCAACATTCATCTTGAGGACGTCGTTGAGGTCCTTCTCCCAAGGGCAGGTCTTTGGGTGAAAATCCTTATCTGTTCGGACTTGACAGCGGCGATGCTTTGCGTCATTAACCTTCCCGGATGTTGTCGTGCAGCCTAGGCGCCATCTGTCGGTTCGAGGCCACCCTTTGTTTTATTTTCAATTATCTTTGACCCGTTTTATTTGAGAGGATTTTTTCATTATCTTGTACTATCATTTGGCAGTGTATATGACTATTGTTTTATAGATAAAGCAGGGCGAAAAATTTCGAGAGTAGTAGGTAGTGGATTGATGCCTCTTATGGTGCCTACTCCCTCCGCCCTTGTCTATAAAGTTGGTCAAAATTTTAAAATTTTGACTTAAGACAAAACCTGAATGTACAATTATTCACGGACGGACGGAGGGAGTACATGCTCTTTGTTGTAACAAACTCTGGATGGAGGCTATCCATTACCATTTTCTTTATTAATGATGGAGCCACATAAGATAATAACCTATGGAAAAGCAGCAGGCGGGGGTCTCCCGAAACAGAAAATCGCTGCTTCGGCAGCTCGCGGCGCGCCAAAACGGGAAATCCCTCGTGCACCGGTAGCCCCTCCCTCCCTCCCTCCATCCCTCTTGCCGCCGGTGGAGCTCGAGAAAAACAAGCATTATCCAACGCACCCGGCGCCAACTTGGGCAGAGCGAAACCGAATCGCGAGCCTACTTGGTCGCGCGCACGCGCCGAAACCCACAGCTGGCCCCGGAAAGCGGAAAGGGGCCGGCCGGGCGACCATCACCTGGACGCCGATGCATCGCGGCGTGCGTACTCCTACCCCGCGCGACTAGGCGGCCGCTCCTGGACCGCGAAAAGGAAGTCCAAGCGGTTTTGGGCTGGCAATCAAAAGATCTACGTGCAGGGGATCTGGTATCCATTGCTTGCCCAGTGGCATCGCGTCTGCCTCCCCATGCCCTCTTGTGCGCCGCTGATCGCTGATTGCTTCCTACTTCTTCGTCCTCCGCTCGCCGAGATTCCGCCCTATAAATCCCACTAGCCATCGGAATCCAGATGGAATGCACGCATCCGAACCATCTTCTTAGAAGAAGAAGATTAGAAGAAGAAGAAGAAGAAGAAGAAGAAGAAGAAGAAGAAGAAGACAATCTTAGCACCGGAAGCATGCCTGCTGCCGTCTCTGGGAGCCTCTTGGCAAAGAGCATGGCGCGCCACCACAACCACCAGCAGCGGGGAGCGGCGGCGGCGGCGGCGGCATTGCCGGTGATCAACATTGGCCGGCTCGGCGACAAGGACCCCGCCGCGCGGGCGCTCGTCGTCCAGGACATCGCCCGGGCGTGCCGCGACCGCGGGTGCTTCCAGGTTCGTGCCCTTAGTTGCTCTGCTTCTGCTTGTTACTGCTCCCTCCTGCTCTGCGTCCTCTGGTCCTCGAGCGAACGACACCTCCGCTGCACGGTCAGTTCAGAAACGGATAGGGTTACAAGTTACACGAGCTGACGTGGACGCACCCATTTTTATGCTGACAGTGACCTGGCACTAAGTTAACCGTATCCAAAACAAGCGACAAACCATGCATATATATACCGATCGACATGCTGACACGTACGTCCCTGAAGGTGGTAAACCACGGCGTCAGCAAGTCCGCCATGGACGGCGCCCTGGAGGCCGCCTCCGAGTTCTTCGACTTGCCCGCGGAGCACAAGGCGGCGTTCGCCTGCGACGACATCCGCAGCCCGGTCCGGTACGACACCAGCTCCCGGGACGGGATCAGCAAGGCCCGGTCCTTCCTCAAGCACTACGCCAATCCCCTCCACCACTGGGTCGACGACTGGCCAACACAACCGGCAACATACAGGTAGATACTTGGACATCAACTTTTACAAGATCGACCGATGAATCAACCCAGCTTATGACCGAACGAATGTTGATCGGCAGGAAGAAGATGGGGACGTACGCCGTGGAGATGCAGAGGCTGTCGGTGCAGCTCATTGGGGCCATCGTGCAGGGGCTGGGGCTAGACCCAATGTACCTGCAGGAGAAGCTCGGGGCAGGGCTGCAGTTCATCGCCCTGAACAATTACCCGCAGGGGTCGTCGCGGGCGGGTGACACGGTCGGGCTGGCGCCGCACTCCGACATCGGCTTCATCACCATCCTGCTGCAGAGCTCGCCGGGGCTCGAGGTGACGCACCACGACGACGGCGGCGTCTGGACGCCCGTCCCGGCCATCCCGGGGGCGCTCCACGTCCACCTCGGCGACCACCTGGAGGTGCTGAGCAACGGCCGCCTCCGGTCCCTCCTGCACCGGGCCATCCTCAACACCGATGAAGCGAGGATCTCCATCGCCAGCATCCACGGCGCGGCGATGGACGAGAAGGTCGGGTGCGCCGAGGAGCTCGTCGACGAGCAACACCCGAGGATGTACAGGGAGAGCAGCTTCCATGACTTCCTCGACTTCCTGCCCACCAACGTCAAGGCGTACCGGAGGTTCGTTGACACCCTCAAGATCGACAGTGCTTAAATGGGAAACAAAATATACATTGGTTCAGCTCCACTAAGACATAAAACATAGCTGAATGAGACTCTGCAGATAAGTGTCCATTTAGTTGTGTCCGTCAGTCTTACTGCTAGCTGGAGAACAAAATTACTGTTTAATTATGCCTCCATTTCCAAGTACTATCTCACTACGAATAAGGGAGTATGGTATTAGCAGAGCTGGATGGGCGTGTGATTAGCAGGGTGCCTTTTTTTTTTCTCTCCCTTCCTTTCTTTGGGGAAATGCAGCATGTCTGCATGTCTCTTCCATCAAAAGGAGGATCAAAGGAACCTTGCAAGGTTCTTCCGGTTCTTTGGTAGTACCTACATAAACCATGTGTTGGTCAGTGCAGTCCTATGTGTGTGTCAGTTGATTTCACCTATTGAAATTTACTTTCTCATGAGATATACTAAAACAATTTACTGTTTGGCATTTGCTTGACATACTGAGCAAGATAACTCTAGTGTTCTGATTCTGGGGAGCTGTTTCTTATGCTTCACATTGAAATTTATCATGGCCTTCGATGAAATTGTTCGAGCATGGTGGTTCAACATCATCTGAAAAACCAGCGTACATCTTCTGTAACATAAACTAAGTAGTAGTAGTAAATGTAAATGTCCTCGCAAAAAAAAGAGGTAGTAGTAAATGTTATTTCTCTCAAGAACCATGAAATGGCATGACCAAAAACATTTTTCACACATAAACTGTTCACTGTGCTGGGTAGAAAGAGGTACAAGAAGAAAACATTTACAAAATAAGTAGGAGTACATGGACAAGAAAATCAGCTGTTCCTCAAAACAAAAACAAAAAACCAGCAAACATGCCAAATTATCTATTGCCTCTGTGGTATCAAGTCCACATGAGACAAGTTTGTTGGTTGCGTGCTGCTGGAGCTGAGATGTCGTGGTGTTGGCCGACCAAGAGATTTTTTTATCTTAAATTAAACAAAATCTTTGCCTAATCACATTAATTAATTAAGAAGAGTTTAATACTTGCAAAAGCGAAAATTGCTTTTGGAGGCCGAGCTCTATGGAGGCCTTCAAATGAGAAATTCAAAATTTATAAAAATTAATATGTTTTACATTCCAAAAAATTCTGAAAAAAAATAGAGAGGTAGATGAAGGCATAGTGCACAAGTGTGTAAATTGTAAGGACGAAATACGTCGAAACGAGGGCTGTGCAAATAAGACAAATCTAGGGCTTTTTAACACATGATACTATTCATCCTCCTATACCATGAATTTATCTTTTTGTACAAGTCGCATTTCAACGTATTTCGTCCTGACATTTTACACACATGCACCTCACATTCTTGTTTACTTGTACAATTTTTTCAGATTATTTTGAAGATGGAATTTTTGATTTTTGATTTTTTTCCAAAAAGTCCAAAATGCTATTCTCTTGCTATTCTCTTACAAAAGTGACTAATAAGCGGTCCGGGATAACAAGACTACTCTCGTGGCATCACATATCTCAACTGCTTAGCATCGGCCAAACTCCACATGAACTAGCGATTGCAGTTGGCAAGAAGAGTCAGACTGTGAATTAACGAAGCCGTCAACCACCTAGGAATTACAAAGACAAAACAAAAAAAAACGAAAACAAGTGACACAAAGTGTTGCCTAAACAGCTTACAATCACAACCACTAACAACCATACGGCAGATAAGCAGCAGAGACTAGCAGCGAGCTCAATTTCTTGTGCGTTTTTGTTGGAGAAACCCACAACTCATTTTCACTTTTTGGGCAGCCGGTGAGAATGTCCCACAAAATTTCTGGTCACAGAAGCTATCAACAACTGTGAACATAAACAACTTGGGGGAAATGTTGTTTGGACTTTGTGCGTACACCAGCCATGCAACTACGAATATGAATGTCAGAGGTGGGTGCAGCGACTCGGCTCTGAGCTCGAGCGTGAACAGTAAAATCAAAAGAAACCGTAAAAAAATAAAGAAAATAGACAAGCAATATGCTTGCGAGGGTGATGTCTGTGCCAAATATGATGGTGTTTAGACATCTGAATAGCTGTCGGAAAAACAACAGGCTCGTGAGGAAGTTTGAAAAACGCACTCGACAAACCAAATTTTATCTTTTTTTTTGCAACGAGCTCCTCAGATTTTTGAACAGCACGAAAGTTTGCTCGGACATCACGCATTTGGTTATCTTGGTTGCAAAAACAGATCATTCTTTCAAAAATATTCTAATATTATATTTTGAATTTACCCGAGAGCATAGCCTGGGCTCGAAATTGAATATTCGTGTCGAGGCCGCACCGCAGAGCCTGTCGCTCTCGGGAAACTGCTCGGTAACGAACGACTAGCGAGAGTCGAAAATGACGTCCAGAAAAGAGAGAAAAGGCAATCACATCCAGGAAACAAAACACAAATGTACTGGTAGTAGATCTGATCCATCGAACCCAGGAGCGATTTGCAGCGCCAAGGCAGTGAACAAACGCACTGAAGTTAGGCAGGAGGATACGTATGGTATGGGCGTACGGGTCTGACCTGTTTTCCTTCCGGTGGCCGGCCGGGCTCGGTCGCCTGCCGATCAGTCCCGCCGCCGATGCAGGTGCAGCCAGCAGCACGCCATCGATCCCTGTGCTGTCCTCTGCTCTGGCCTCGGGCTCCAGCTTCCTCGAGTCCTCTTTTATACCAGGCGCGGCTCGTCTTCTCCGGCACCCGCAAAAGGAAGGAGGCTGGAATTTTGGGAGGGTCACGGCGACGTGTCGCGGCGCGACGGCGGGAACGTGTGGCCGCCGCGCGCGCTCGTCCAGGCCGGCGCTTTTCGTCGCGCCCAGACAAACGGGACGGTTTCTCGCCAACTTGAACACGTTTTCTTTCCTGGGTAGGGTTTCGTGTTCGATGTTGGTCGCCTCCCTCCACGAGCCGTGTCTCAAACACGCATAGGCACGGAAGGATGCTCAGAAATCAATTATCTAGAGAGAAAGCTGGTTTCTGTAACACAACTTCTCCGTATAGAGTGGCCTCTGCTCGTATGTATGTTTTCATTTAAGCATATCCGTGCTACTCCCTTTATAAACCAAATGTAAGACTCTTTAGTTCACCTCTAAAACGTCTTATATTATTTTATTTATAGAGGGGGTATGTGAATAATAAATAGACAAGTGTTTTTTCATGATAATGCGTGTCTCATTTATATCATAAGGATCATAGTACAAGTCACGTACATACCGACCCGACGAGACTGAAAAAAGAGCAGAATGCAAGCCTTTGCACAAACAAACACCAGCCAAGAAAAAAAATACAATCAAGAGCGCGGAACTCTCTGAGCTTGACACCAATGCCAATCACCTGCATCTGGCACCATCATAGCAGCCACCAAAAAAAAATGACAGATCACGTCCTTGCTCGAGCTCGACGTGGCTCCATCGCTGATATAAAGTTTTGTGGATCTCCAAGGTGGCTCACCAAAGACGAAACTATTACCGTTGAACGAATCAGACTATGGCAACACCCTGAACACGTCATCGAACTCCAGATCTGGCTTCCCGCATGACTAAGACGTCAAAGGAGGAAACAATATCTGCCATCGACAAACCAGAAACTCAGCACATGATGCACCATCTTCCAGATACTGTCGATGCGGACAACAATCTACATCCGCTTCTGGACTACTGCCCAAGCTCTGCGGCAATGCTGGAGTAAACATCGTCACAAACGATGAGCCCGAGGACACAGGTTAACCACGAGGATGTCCTTGCCGCCACAACATCTTTATTTGAACAGACTGGTTCTAAATTCATCCCTAATCATAGTACCGATCGTCTCATCAAAGAAGAATCTGAAAAATATTTATTCAACGCCTCCATCGCTGCCGCCGAAGCCAATACTAAAAACCTCGACTATGAGGGCCTAAAAATGACCCACACACGCGAATCCGATCACCCCTCTCACCACCAACGACCGACATCGTCGGCGGAGGGGAGTTGTCGGAGGACGGCCGCGCAGGAGCTTTCCTAGCGGCAACCGCTAGCGAGATCGCCTTCTTTCTTCAGGTGGAAGAAAGAAAATACACCCGCGATAAGGAACTGAAAGTTACATAAAAAAGTAGACAAGTCTGCCAACCTATTATTTTAATAATAGTATTAATGATAATGGAGCATTGCTATACATACGGCAACCATCCAACGCTCCTAGCAACACAAGGGAATCGAGAACCAATCGGTGGTTACAAGTTACAGCTCCTACGTGCGTTTATAAGGATGAATGCATGTATGCGTTTATAAGTGTATGCTTCTGTATCATGTATTTCCTTTAAGTTGGACGCAAGGCAATATAGAAAATAATGTATTGTTTGCTCTAGTAAAAACTAGAAACACATTTTCTCACACCAGGCTTTTTAAGGAGAAGGCTAAATTCATATATTAAATTGTCTAGCTCTTACAAGATCATCCTTGAGAAAACACCGATCTTTAGGTATATCCACGTTATCTTCCTTATTCACTCGACGGCGGGATGTCATGAACAAAGCTCGATGCCGTCTCTGGATCTTTGAAACACCTTTGTGTTGGGGAACATAGTAATTTCAAAAAAATTTCTACGCTCACACAAGATTATGGTGATGCATAGCAACGAGAGGAGAGAGTGTTATCCACGTACCCTCGTAGACCGAAAGCGGAAGCGTTAGCACACGCGGATGATGTAGTCGTACGTCTTCATGATCCGACCGATCAAGTACCGAACATACGACACCTCCGAGTTCAGCACACGTTCAGCTCGATGACGTCCCTCGAATTCCGATCCAGCCGAGCTTTGAGGGAGAATTGCGTCAGCACGACGGCGTGGTGACAATGATGATGTTCTATCAACGCAGGGCTTCGCCTAAGCACCGCTAAGATATTATCGAGGTGGACTATGGTAAAGGGGGGCACCGCACACGGCCAAGAGATCCAAGAGATCAATTGTTGTGTCTAGAGGTCCCCCTGCCCCGGTATATAAAGGAGCAAGGGGGGAGAGGCGGACGGCCAGGAGGAGGCGCGCCAGGGAGGAGTCCTACTCCCACCGGGAGTAGGACTCCCTCCTTTCCTAGTTGGAGTAGGAGAAGGGGGAAGGAGTAGGGAGAGAGGAAGGAAAGGGGGGCGCCCCCCTCCTTGTCCAATTCGCACTAGAGGGGGAGGGGCGCGTGGCCTGCCCTGGCCGCCCCTCCTCTTCTCCACTAAGGCCCATCTTGGCCCATTAAACCCCCCCCCCCCCGGGGGGGGGTCCGGTAACCCCCGGTACTCCGGTAAAATCCCGATTTCACCCGGAACACTTCCGATATCCAAATATAGGCTTCCAATATATCAATATTTATGTCTCGACCATTTCGAGACTCCTCGTCATGTCCGTGATCACATTCGGGACTCCGAACTACGTTCGGTACATCAAAACACATAAACTCATAATATAACTGTCATCGAACTTTAAGTGGGTGGACCCTACGGGTTCGAGAACTATGTAGACATGACCGAGACACGTCTCTGGTTAATAACCAGTAGCGGAACCTGGATGCTCATATTGCCTCCTACATATTCTACGAAGATCTTTATCGGTCAAACTGCATAACAACATACGTTCTTCCCTTTGTCATTGGTACGTTACTTGCCCAAGATTCGATCGTCGGTATCTTAATACCTAGTTCATTCTCGTTACCGGAAAGTCTCTTTACTCGTTCTATAATACATCATCCCGCAACTAACTCATTAGTTGCAATGCTTGCAAGGCTTATACTGATGTGCATTACCGAGTGGGCCCAGAGATACCTCTCCGACAATCGGAGTGACAAATCCTAATCTCGAAATACGCCAACCCAACAAGTACCTTCGGAGACACCTGTAGAGCACCTTTATAATCACCCAGTTACGTTGTGACGTTTGGTAGCACACAAAGTATTCCTCCGGTAAACGGGAGTTGGACAATCTCATAGTCATAGGAACATGTATAAGTCATGAAGAAAACAATAGCAGAATACTAAACGATCGTGTGCTAAGCTAATGGAATGGGTAAAGTCCATCACATCATTCTCCTAATGATGTGATCCCGTTAATCAAATGACAACTCATGTCAATGGCTAGGAAACATAACCATCTTTGATCAACGAGCTAGTCAAGTAGAGGCATACTAGTGACACTCTGTTTGTCTATGTATTCACACATGTATCATGTTTCCGGTTAATACAATTCTAGCATGAATAATAAACATTTA
>NW_024117118.1:0-21595 GCF_003073215.2 Triticum urartu | reverse complement strand
GCATAGCAAAAGAGTGAGCAACTAAGCAAGCAAAGATAGAAGTGATTTCGAGGGTATGGTCATCTTGCCTGAAATCCCGCAAGGAAGAAGAACGATTCCATGAAGAAGACAAACGGACGTAGTCAAACGGGTCCTCACAGACGCGATGTTATCGGAACCAACCCGAAGAAGCAACACCGGAAAGAAGAAAACAACATAGTAAACAACCATCACATAATCATGGCATGATGAACAACCAAGTATGATGCATGTCCGGTTTAAATATGCATGGCAAGGCAAAGTGCACAAACAACACTACAAGTTAAGTGGAGCTCAATATGCATCGGGATGCATATTGACAAAACACCACATATTTAGTTCTCTCTCGTTTATGTACCCCAACAATATTAAATGTTCTTAACATGTCAAGGGTGAAGCAAAGTAAACTACCTATCTAGTCAAGTTTAAATGAGGCCGGAAGCAACGAACAACAACTCCAGAAACTCCTCATGAGCATATTATAGATTTGGTACTGTTCTGCCCTAAACATTATTTTAGAGTTGTTAAACATGCAAGATGAGTACACCATGTTAAACTAGGCATTTGTCCACCCCATTTACATATAAAGTTTATTAAATTCGGAGCTACGGTTATTTAGTTATGAAAATAAAGTATTTTAACATGGCATAGGAGCAAATTTAAACAAACAGCACTTTAAATATTTTAAACATGGTTGAAAGTGACATATTATGAAACTAGACACAATTCTAAGCAAGTTTCATATATAAATTGTTTTAATCCGATGCACGGTTATTAAGTTATTATATGCATGAAGTTTAGGAACCTATCTGCAAAACAGCATTCTCTGGAAAAAAAAAGCAAAAACGTTCTATGTAAAAAAACACGATACGGGTCAGACCTGGTTGGCCCATCAGTGCACAGGAGGGGCTGGGGGTTCTCACAGTGGGCCTTGGGCAGGACGGTGGTGAGGTAGGCCGGATATAGGCTTGGAGGCTGCTGGGCCGCGGCTTTAGAGGAGGCTGGGCCAAGGGCGCTGGCTGCGAAGGCTTGGGAGTAGATGGGCCGATCAACGTGCGCAGCAGCCCAAGAGCATGACGAGGAAGCGCTCGTCCTCCGCTCGAACGAGGACGAGGCAGAAACAGCAGAGGCGCAGGGACTTGGCGACGGCTGGACTTGCGGACGCGGCGAGGGGTCTACGAGGCGGAGAAGGCGAGGAGAGGCCGGATCTGGTGGGTCGGCACTGGAGCCAGTCGATGGTGGAGCTCCATGGGGAGTAGTGGTAGCTGCCGTTGCCTGAAGAAAAGAACAGAGAGAGCGATTCAGCGAGGGAGCAGGAGAAGGAATCAGAGAGAGATGCCAGGAGGAGAGGACGGGATAAGGCCAGATCTGATGAGGGGAGCCGGTCTCCGAGCAGTACAACGCCGGCTGGAGAGGAGCGCTCGGGCGTGGCTGCTTCTTGGGGCGACGAAGAGGAGCTCCTCTCCTCGTGGAGCTCCTAGACGGGGGGCGACATGAGCACGGGCGCGACTTGACGGGGTCATGCTGGTGACTCTCGGGCGGAGGCGTTTGTGGCCTCGATCCGAACAGGATCAAGAGGAGGGGATCGGGGTTTAGATGCTGATAGGTGGGGATGGATCCTGAGGGAAAATGGCTGGCGGCGGCTCGATGGGACAAACTCCCTAGAAGTTAGGGTTTGTCCAAATAGACTAGGAGTGGAGTATATATACACCACGGGTTAGTTTAGGGGCTATCTCGTCCCTCCGATCGCAATCGGATGATCGCGAATAAAATAGCTAGGGGGTCCAAATAAGAAAACGGTGACGTTTTGTAGATGTTTGGGGATGATCCAGATCCAACGGTGACGACTGCTCGGGTAGGGTCCGGGACAACTTTCGGACGCGTGCGCGAGGAGGTCCGATGCACTGTGCAAAGAGGGGTAGGAATGGGCCTAGGTGGACTGTGGAGAGCTGGTTGGTCTGAGATAAGAGGGGAGAGATGCAGCCCGACACGATTTTCGAAGACCGAAAACGTCCGACGTTAGACCGGCTATAATGCCGCTATAGTTTAACGGTTGGGCTATCAAGCAAACTCCGAATGCGATGAAACTTGACAGGCAGTCTATCAACACTATAATAAGACCACATGCCAACTTTCAACCCAATCCGAGAACATTTTCCGGCCACTTATAAAATAATATTTCGGACATGCCACGGGCGCGTGCAAGTGTGTCTGGGCTCAGAACGGACAACGGAAGGAACTGGGAGACCGGGACAGATGCAAGTTTTGAAAACATGATGATGCAATGCACATGATGACATGGCAAGATGCAACACTCAAGCGAATGACACGGCAACAAACAACGAATAACTGGAAGACAGCTGGCGCATCGGTCTCGGGGCGTCACAGTGATAAAGAGTTCATCGTAAAGAGTTATGTCGATGCAAGCTTTGACACCGATCCGGATGATTCTGAGTCTCAATCTGGATACATATTGAAAGTGGGAGCAATTAGCTAGAGTAGCTCCATGCAGAGCATTGTAGACATAGAAATTTGAAAATACATACGGATCTAAATGTGACAGACCCATTGACTAAACCTCTCTCACAAGCAAAACATGATCACACCTTAGTACTCTTTGGGTGGTAATCACATGGCGATGTGAACTAGATTATTGACTCTAGTAAACTCTTTGGGTGTTGGTCACATGGCGATGTGAACTATGGGTGTTAAATCACATGGTGATGTGACTAGATTACTAACTCTAGTGCAATTGGGAGACTGAAGGAAATATGCCCTAGAGGCAATAATAAAGTTTTTATTTTTTACATTTCCTTATTCATGATAAAGGTTTATTATTCATGCTAGAATTTTATTGATTGGAAACCTAAATACATGTGTGAATACATAAACAAACACCATGTCCCTAGTGAGCCTCTACTTCACTAGCTAGTTGATCAAAGATGGTTAAGGTTTCGTAACCATGGACATGAGTTGTCATTTGATAATGGGATCACATCATTAGGAGAATGATGTGATGGACAAGACCCATCTGTTAGCTTAGCATAATGATCATTTAGTTTTATTGTTATTGCTTTCTTCATGTCAAATACATATTCCTTGGACTATGAGATTATGCAACTCCCAGATACCAGAGGAATGCCTTGTGTGCTATCAAATGTCACAATGTTATTGGGTGATTATAAAGAAGCTCTACAGGTATCTCTGAAGGTGTTTGTTGAGTTGGCATAGATCAAGATTAGGATTTGTCACTCCGAGTATCGGAGAGGTATCTCTGGGCCCTCTCGGTAATACACATCATAAGCTTGGAAGCAAACGACTAAGGAGTTAGTCACGAGGTGATGTATTACGGAACGACTAAAGAGACTTGCCGACAACGAGATTGAGCTAGGTATGTAGATACCAATGATCGAATCTCGTGCAAGTAACATATCGATAGACAAAGGGAATTACGTATGTTATCATAACAGTTCAACCGATAAAGACCTTCATAAAATATGTAGGAGCCAATATGTGCATCCAGGTTCCTCTATTGGTTATTGATCGGAGAGGTGTCGCGGTCATGTCTACATAGTTCTCGAACCCGTAGGGTCCGCACGCTTACCGTTCGATGACGATATAGTATTATATGAGTTATGTGATTTGGTGACCGAATGGTGTTCAGAGTCCCGGATGAGATCACGGATACTACGAGGAGTCTCGAAATGGTCAAGAGGTATAGATTGATATATAGGACGATGGTATTCGGACACCGGAAGTGTTTCGGAGAAAACTGGATAGTCATTGAAGTACCGGAGGGGTTACTGGTCACCTCCGGGAGAATATTGGGCCTATTGGGCCACCAGAGGGGAGCACACCAGCCCACAAGGGGCTGGCACGCCCCCCATGGCAGCTGGCCAAGTGGGGAAGGAAAGGGGGGAGGATTCGGCCTCCCCTTTCTTCTCTCTTCCCCTGTTTCCTTTCTTCTCCAGCAATTAAGGAAAGGGGGCGTGACTTGGGGAGGACCCCAAGTAGGATTCTGCCTACTTGGGGCGCCCTTCTGGCTGCTCCCTCCCCCTCCCACCTATATATATGTGGAGGGGGCACCCTAGCACATACCAAACAATTGTTAGCCGTGTGCGGCGGCCCCTCCACCGTTTACACCCCGGTCATATTTTCGTAGTGCTTACACTAGTACACGCCGGTGCTATACAAATGGTTTTTAACCCCTTTCTGCGACGACATTTGGAACTGTCGCCTAGTGAGTGACGGCGATAGGGGAGTCCTTCCCACACGACCCAAAAACTGTCGGGGATAGGGAGCCTTGATGCATACAGTTTTCCCTATATAACCATTTCCGATATCTCAAATATCCCAAACGCTTCATCCTTGCTACTCATTTGTGCTCGCATTGCCATCAGAGTCGGAGTTTTGTGGTTTTACATAAATCCAGGCAGATTCCAGGCACGGGAGTTTTCTAGGAAAATTCCAGGCAGGGGAGTTTTACGATGACTGGCACATCACAAACAGTTCGTGATTATAAACCGTGTACGATAGGTAGACAATCACACACATTTAGTTTTCCCGCACCGTCTGCGATAGTGTCTGACATCACACATGCTTTGCAAACAGCAACTGTGTGCATTGTTACACATGTTTCCTCTCCGTGAATCGAGTCGGATTATGATGTATATCGCACACACTTTGCTTTATTAACCGTGTGCGTCGTAATGACCTGCACACCATAATTTCGCCCTAATTTAATTGCTGCTATTTAAAATTGTACAAAATTTAAACTTGAAAGTAGGCTTTAGCTTTATTCATATCCATCAGGTTTAAACAACCAATGCATTATTCGATTCACAGGTACATATGTTTAAGAATTACATAAGCACCAAATAAAGAATGATGAACCAGCAGGGTTCTATACTTGTAGTATTACAGATGGTAAAGAAAGAGGCGACAGACATTTTGGTTGCTGAACAAGGTGAAGCAGAATGGCCCTATTGTGCTCTCTTGGATGCAGAAGGCATGCAGGACTCTAGTCCAACCCCTTGTGATGGCCGGCTGCCAATCATATAGTTTGAGAGGTAATCTTGAGTAAACTGGTTCAGGATCCACTACAAAGGAAAGAAGATTCAGACATTGTCATCTAACACAACTCATTATGGGCAGTAATGAGAATGCTACAGGGTTCTTACTTACCATCCAGCAGTTCACTGTTGTCTTGCATAAAGTGTAAACAAATAGTTCGATTGACGTCTTTGGACCCATTTTAATAACAATCTTTATCAGTTTCCTCACTTGATGTTGGTTCATGAATATCTCATTGGCCCAGAAAGGGTTTAAGTGTGGAACTTTGGCAATGATATATGTACCTAAAAGCACTAAGTTAATATTAGAAGCTAAACAACAATTGAAAAATGATGTAGTACAACACTCCCTCCCTCCATCCCATTATATAAGATTTTATTACATGTATATCTAGACATCATCAGAACATTAAGGTAACACTCTTCCTTGTTGCTATGTAGCCTGCGATTGCATATTTAGTCATTCAGTACAATGTATGTTGCTATGTAGCCTGAGATATATTAAATATGACCCTAGTTAACCTACCGATAAATGGGTTACAGATATATTCAGTGAAATGTCGATTCGATGATTAATCCCTTATCAGCCCCAGGCTATAAGGTACCAGCTACCGATATCCTGAAAAGTGAGTACATATAAGCAATGCGATGAAAATAACCTCAATGGAAAACAACACTCTTCTCAATATTGTCCTGCATGAGTACATATAAAGGCATGTTAAGCGCAACAGGCTAAACATCAACCAAATATATCCATGGTAGAAAACATAATCTACAAGTGATAGCTTCAGTGTGCAGGCTTAAGCACGCTAGTTAAGCAAAACAAGAAGTGGAAAGGTGTGTTAACTGCATCAGGCGTAATATTTAAAAACAAGAAAATAGTCATTCAAACCGGTATTGTGCATGTCTAAAGTACACTAGTTATTGTTAAAAAACGAAAAGGCATGTTGACTGCAATATCCTTAACAACAACCAAATATCGTAATTCATAGTGGTATTGTTGAAACTGTTATTGATGAAATTGAACTGCACGGCAAATAGTTGCACATATAGAGTATCACATTGTGAAGAACTGAAATAGACAAGTCATAAGGCCATCTCTAGCTGATCCTTTAAAATTTAAAGGACTAAAACCCTTAGTGGATATACATATATACTCCAGCAATTTTTGGCCTTTTCTAGTCGTTAGGGAAGGCACTCCTCCACTCATTGATGTCGATCTCCTCGTCCTCGGGGCCCACCTCGATGCCCTCCGCGCCACCGTCGCCACTGCCTTTGATCTCGTCATCATAGGAGAGCATGATAACCTCGCCGCCCTCCGCGCCAGCAAAGATCGCCCGCTCCGCCTCCACGAGCTCCGGATGTTGCCGGCAGAGCTCTTGCATGTAGGCCTCATCGGCGGCCTCGGCCTCGAGGCGCTCCCACGCCTCGCAGTCCTCCCACTCCATAGCAGAGCTCACCACCCCTGGCTCCGGCGGAACGAGGTCGACCGGATGTGTGCCGAAGGGGAAATTGAGCCTAGCCGCCACGCTGTGGTAGCGGCCCTGCCAGCGGTCAAACTCCATGGCCGCGAGCTCGGCCGTGTGGAAGCTACCGAGCCACCGGCGGGTGTGGGTCTCCTGATCTGTAATCTCGGCGACCCACGTCCCAAACCGCCGTTGCCGAACCCCGAGGTAGGACCTCGTCAGCTGCCGGGTCCGAGGGAGGATGGGGAAGTCCTCAAACCGGCGTAGGGGTGCAGCGATGGGCGGATCGAGGGACCGGCGACGACGGATCGAGCCCGTGGAGGATGACGGGGACAGCTCAGCGGCCACCTTGCCGGCGTCGGGTGAAAAGGCCATGATAAACCTCTTTTTGTCCATTGTCTCCTCGAGCTCCCCAGCACACAGGCAGAGGTTGAGGATGAAGGCGCCGGCGATGGAGGCGACCTACCATTGGTTTCGAGGGTTCTGTGTGTTTGCGTGAGCGGAGGTTTTGGGGAGTGCGTGGTGTGTGTACAGGGGGCGGAAGGGAAAGGTGGTGTTTGAGGAAATACTGCGGCAACTGAAAATTTTACTAGGCGGGAGTAACAAGGCAGGGCTACTGAAAATTCGGATTGAGGGCGAGCAGATATTTTTGATATTGCGAGGGATGCAGAGGCGGGAGTAAAATGTCGGGGTTACTGAAAATTTGAATCAAGGGACTGAAATAGAGCAGGAGTAACAGACATCACACACGGTCCACACATACTAATCTTGTGCTATCAAACATTAAAACCTTCCAGGCGGTAGATATTTTTGAGATTATGAGGCAGTAATATTTTAGAGATTGCGAGGGATGAGGACGCGGGAGTATTTGGGGAGCGAGCTAGTGTGCTTGACACGCCGGCTGTGGACTGTAGCCGACGCACCTTCTCGCGTAAGCCATAGGCGTACAATACACCGACGGTGCTCCAGGATATTTTGTACAACATCTCACACGTGTTGGTGATAATAAGTTGTGTGGGATCTACTTGATTTTTCATCTTGATTTCAATTACATAATGGGGTCACAGCATCAATGGACGGTGTTTGAATTGCTAGACCTTTTATCTGCAGTGAACATGCAACTATATGTGTGTTGTAAAAGAATTGGAATTATTCAGGGTTCGTTTGGACATTAAACTGGGTTTCTAGCAATTTCAGGTGCACAATTCAAAATTAAACTACATGCACATGCTCCGGTGCATATAAATTGGTTGAAAAAAATCAAATATGTGTCCTTGGGTGCATGCTTAGGTCCCATGCAAGAAATGGGAATGAATTTCAAACACCAGGGCACTGTTGATTGCCGGCAAAATGTTGAGATACCTGGTTTTTAAATTCTAGTAAATCCAAAACTCGTCTGAAATTCATGAAACTTGGCATGGTATCATGGAGCGGCATCAACATGTCGTGGTAAAATTTTTGTCCCATTTGGGGACAGGTTTGGGTATAAGCTTCTCACAAACCAGAGCTTCTCACAACAAACGTGATGGTTTCGGTACGAAACGTGCCACCTTTGGGGACGAAACGATATCCATTGCCTCTTATTGCTTTCAAAAAATTTCTAGTGCCAACATAGAACAACAGGAGTGTTGTGTTAAGTTTTGGAATTTTTTGGAGTTCGTTTGGACATTTTATACATTAACTGGGTTTTCTATGCATTTAATGTGCATAATTCAAATTTGAAATACATGCACATGTTCTAGTGCATACAAATTTGTTGAAAAATCAAATTTGTGTCCTTGGGTGCATGCTTAGGTCCCATGCAAGAAAAGGCAATGAATTTGAAACACCAGGGCACTATTGATTGCCAGCAAAACGTTGAGATACCTGGTTTTTAAATTCTAGTAAATCCAAAACTCATCTGAAATTCATGAAACTTGGCATGCTATCATGGAGCGGCATCATGCCGTGATCAAAATTTTGTCCCATTTGGGGCAGGTTTGGGTATAAGCTTCTCACAAACCAGAGCTTCTCACAACAAGCGTGATGGTTTCGGTAGGGAATGTACCACCTTTGGCGACGAAATGATATCTGTTGCCTCTTAATGCTTTCAAAAAATTTCTAGTGTCAACATAGAACAACAGGAGTGTTGTGTTTAATTTTGGAATTTTTCGGGGTTCGTTTGGCCTTTTTTATACATTAATTGGGTTGCTGGGCATTTCATGTGCATAATTCAAATTTGAACTACAAGTACATGCTCTAGTGCACCAAAGTTGGTTGAAAAATCACATGTGTATCCTTGGGCGAATTTCTAGGTCCTATGCAAGAAATGGGAATGAAATTCAAACACCAGGGCACTGTTGATTGCCGGCAAAACGTTGAGATGCCTGGTTTTAAAATTCTAGTAAATCCAAAAATCGTCTGAAATTCATGAAACTTGGCATGCTATCATGGAGCGGCATCAACATGCCGTGGTAAAAATTTGGTCCCATTTAATTGGGGCAGGTTTGGGTATAAGCTTCTCACAAACTAGAGCTTCTCACAACGAACGTGATGGTTTCGGTATGGAACGTGCCATCTTTGGGGACGAAACAATATCCATTGCCTCTTATTGCTTTCAAAAAATTTCTAGTCCCAACATAGAACAACAGGAGTGTTGTGTTGATTTTTCGAATTTTTGGGGGTTCGTTTGGACATTTTTGTACATTAACTGGGTTTTCTAGGCATTTAATGTGCATAATTCAAATTAGAAATACATGCACATGTTCTAGTGCATACAAATTGGTTGAAAAATCAAATCTATGTCCTTGGGTGCATGCTTAGGTCCCATGCAAGAAAAGGGAATGAATTTCAAACACCAGGGCACTCTTGATTGCTGGAAAAATGTTGAGATACCTAGTTTTTAAATTATAGTAAATCCAAAACTCTTCTAAAATTCATGAAACTTGGCATGATATCATGGAGCAGCATCAACATGCCGTGGTAAAATTTTTGTCCCATTTGGGGCAGGTTTGGGAATAAGCTTCTCACAAACCAGAGTTTCTCACAACAAGCGTGATGGTTTAGGTAGGGAGTGTGCCACCTTTGGGGATGGAACGATATCCGTTGCCTCTTATTGCTTTCAAAAAATTTCTATTGTCAACATAGAACAACATGAGTGTTGTGTTCAATTTTGGAATTTTGCGAGGTTCGTTTGGCCTTTTTTATACATTAATTGAGTTTCTGGGCATTTAATGTGCATAATTCAAATTTGAACTACAAGCACATGCTCCAGTGCATCAAAGTTGGTTGAAAAATCACATGTGTGTCCTTGGATGAATTTCTAGGTCCCATGCAAGAGATGGGAATGAAATTCAAACACCAAGGCACTATTGATTGCCGGCAAAATGTTGAGATACCTGGTTTTTAAATTCTAGTAAATTCAAAACTCCTCTGAAATTCATGAAACTTGGCATGCTATCATGGAGCGGCATCAACATGTCGTGGTAAAAAAATTGCCCCATTTGGGAAGGTTTGGGTATAAGCTTCTCACAAACCAGAGCTTCTCACAACAAGCGTGATGGTTTCGGTAGGGAACGTGCCACCTTTGGGGATAGAACGATATCTATTGCCTCTTATTGCTTTCAAAAAAATTCTAGTGTCAACATAGAACAACAGGAGTGTTGTGTTTAATTTTGGAATTTTTCGGGGTTCGTTTAGCCTTTTTTAGACATTAATTGAGTTTCTAGGCATTTAATGTGGATAATTCAAATTTGAACTACAAGCACATGCTCCAGTGCACCAAAGTTGGTTGAAAAATCACATGTGTGTCCTTGGGTGAATTTCTAGGTCCCATGCAAGAGATGGGAATGAGACTCAAACATCTGGACGTCGTGGATCGGCCGGAAAGATTGAGAAACTTGATTTTTTAATTCCTGTAAATCCAAAACACGCCTGAAAAGCGTGAAACTTGGCATGGTGTCATGACATGGCACCAACATGATGTGGTAATTTTTCTGTCCAATTTGCGAAGGCGCACACATTAACAATCAACGAAGTCATTTTAGAACAAGTGATGTCATGTTACAAATCAGAAACACAAGTATTATTGAAACCGTGGGTGTTCTACTTACCAATTAAGTGCCACCACGCGTCCCCTTTTTTATTGGCTAGGAGGTGCCATGTGGGTAGCTATTTGAGTACGGGAGGCGTGCGATCAGACCCCTGCGCGTGCTCATCAGGAGGAGAGTCCTTTGACCGCTACCCGCCGCGCACCTTCCTCCCAACGTCTCCATTAATGGCGCCCGAGCCCCTGTTCTACGGCGTGGCTATATGTCTCACTGGACTAAGATTTAAGAGAGAAAAATGAAAATCTGAAAAGAAAGTTTTGCACCTAAGATCCGACGGACCTATATAGCATCGACTGCGACTTATAGCAAGCATGATGAATATACGGACGATGAGAGTGGATAATAATTGTATTACATATTTAGGAACATAATTAAAAAAAGCCACATGCTGCAACGCCCGAAATACACAAGGTCAAAAGAAGAAGGAAGACAACGATCTGGCTCGCTGATCTCTACTTTCTTGATGCGTTGCTGCAGGCCACGGGAACTAGTCTCCGCGGCGAGCGGCGAAGATCTCTTTCTTGTCCTCAAGATGCTGCTCGAGAGCATCCATGGATTCCTCCACCAGCCTTCTATGCTCGATGCGCAGCATGGCATTCTCGTCCATAAGTTTCTCGATGATGATGTCAGTCCTCTTCAACAAGGCAGTGGTCTCCTCCTGCTGCTCCGCACTTCCGACGATCTTCACCCTCAACAGGTCGCGCTCGGCCCGGAGCTTCGCATTGCTCTCATTTACTTGCCGGATGACGCTGGTAGCCTGTTCAAAAGAGGCTTTCATGTCGTCCTGCAACCTCGCCCAGCCGGAGATCTGATCCATCTGGCTATGGACGATCGCATGCATGTGCCTGTAAGAGTCTTCGCCTGCCCGCGAGACATTTTTCCCAAGCCGCCGTGGTGCGGGAGGACATCTCTGCTGCATTCGCGGCGCGACGGGACATCTCTTCCGCTTCCGCGGCGCAGTCGGGCCAGTCTGCTGCATCGACGGCGCGGCGGGACCTCTATGCTGCTTCGGCGGAGTGGCGGGACCTCTGTGCTGCTACGGCCGCGCGGCGGGACATGCCGTCTGCGTTCGCGGTGAGGCAGGACATCTCACGTGCTTCCGCTTCCATGCTCTCATCTCCGTGGCGGCAATCTCTCGACCCAGAACTCACATTGTCCATGGCAGACGCAAGTGAACGATGATGAATGACTTGTTTATTTTTGTGGATGAGGAGTTGAGGAGGAATGTGCAGTCATCTTGGAGTAGTAGTATTTATAACCGAGTACTAATACGCTCCTATGTGAGAAACCGTTTAGGTTTTGATCGGTGTGAACATGTTTGCAATTTAGAATATGACGGGACGCAGGCTCAAAATTTACTAATGGTTATAAGTGCGTCACTATTCTCGAAAGGCGTAACGTGGGCACGTATGCCTTCTCGGCCTCGTACATGGCGTTTGCACCATAGGATGCACCGCAATAGGCAACGTCCGCACACGTCTTATTCCAACAACCGTGCGCGCTGTTATTACCATCGCGCATGCTTCTTTTAATTAGAATGTGTGTGCCCGTCTAGCACACACTCGTTGATCTATCTAACTGTTTCAATTTGTTGTGGCTAATCGCAAACTGTTCATCCATGTGAAGTGTACGCCATTAATCGCAGACACATTTTTTTGCTAATAATCGCAGACACTATGATCTGGCTGACCCATTTCTGTTATGTTGCCTAATCACAAACAGTTAATCCTTCTGAAGTGTATGCCCTCAATCGCACACACCATTATCTAGCTGCCCATTTCTATTGTTCCACCTCATCAAAAATAGTTCATCCGAGTGAACCGTATATTGTATATCGCACACGCCTTCATCTGGCTGCCTGTTTCTTTTGTTCCTCATCATCGTAAATAGTTCATTGAACTGAACCGTATGGCCTGCATCGCACATGCAACTAAAATCTGAACCGTGTTTGATGGCTTCGTCATCGCAAACGTTTTGCACCTTTTTTGATGGTTCTTTTACGCCAACGTTTGCGATTATTGCATCACACACAGTTTCGTCGAAGGGCCTCTGATCGTAGTGTCGCGTTAGCAGCATCCTGCAGTAGTGTTAGGCGAAGCCCTGCGGAGATCACTCCACCATCACCGTCACCACGCCGTCGTGCTGACAGAACTCATCTACTACCTCGACGTCTTGCTGGATCAAGAAGGCGAGGAACGTCACTGAGCTGAACGTGTGCAGAACGCGGAGGTACCGTGCGTTCGGTACTTGATCGGTTGAAGCACGAAGAAGTTCGACTACATCAACCGCGTTGTGAAACGCTTCCGCTTATGGTCTACGAGGGTACGTAGACACATTCTCCCCCTCATTGCTATGCATCTCCATGAATTGATCATTGCGTGTGCGTAGAATTTTTTTTCCATGCAACGATTCCCGACAATATTCATCGAAACCTTCCGGTGACCCCGAAACGCTTCATGATCCTCTCGGAACTATTCCGAATACTCATGAAACAATTCCACAAATATATTATCATGACTCCTGTCCTACTAACACTTAGCAGATCATGATTGCCTTAAGGTTGTGACCCCATAGGTTCGGTAACTCACAGACATGGACGAAGCCATTCGTTCAATGACCGACAGCGGGACCGTGGACGTCCATATTGGCCCCTCTAAGTACATGAATGATATTCGAGTGAACTTTTGGTTATCATGTGATGTTACCTTTTCTTTGCGATACTTCACAAAACCAGGGATGCATCGGTATCCTCTTGAGTCATCACTATGCTCACTATACCAAAATCCTTGTTACTGGTTTTGTTTTTCTTTCTCGTTATTGTGTTCTGGCATCCCCGTGACGAAGTCACCTGTATCTAGCCAGACGATGATTGATGTCGTCACACTGAGAGGGACCTAAGAATATCTCTCCAAGGTCGGAGGAGCAAATACCACTCTTGAGCTATCCGGCCACTTGTCAAACTTTTTGATTAACCTGTAAGTTGTCGTTATGGTCACTGTGTTACATGTCACGTTTGAGCAACCCCAAATCCCACCATATGATAAAAAGTGATCACGATATTCTCATGGTCTAAGGGGCAAGATCACACGTTAACACTCTGTGTTATTACAATTGAATATAGACAATATTAACCCAATTCACAACAAACATGTTTGGGTCGATTCAATATGATCATTCTTTCAACTTCATAATCTTAATGTTGTTTTAGGACAATCGTTACACTTAACGATATCCTAAGATTCGAAAAACGTGATCATTAACAACACTTGAGCTAGTCCCAAAGGCAAGACTAGGAACCATTTATTTAATCGTTTATCATTTCACACGTGCATATTAGTTTTCCACTGAATCGCATATTCTAGGATCATAGCAGTTATAGCATAGAATATAAACTCTTTAATTATGAATATGAAAATATAATAATAAAAATATTATTGCCCCTAGCGTAAATTTCCAACATCACCCTCGACCCGCGTGTGTCATTTCGTTCGCTTGTCCTAGGCGACTGATGTTTGGATTACCGGTTAGAGGCCACCATCTTGCTTGGCGTTTGTTCGTGCTCGCGCGTGTTTTTTAGACCGCTCTTGGATATCCCGCTATCCCTCCCAACACCTGGCTCGTTCTTCATGCCTGAGCGTTTGTGCACGCTGCGGAGCCGACGTCCTTTGGACCGTTCCCACTATTTTACTTTGTCTCTTTCTGATCTGGCCAGAGTCCGGATGGAGTCATGTCGTTTCATCCGACTAGTTTTGCACAATCGCTATCAACATGGAATTGTGTTCATTCTGTCCCGTTGGTCGTATCTATCTGGTGCTCACCCGGGTTTGGGTTTGTTTCGTGCTTCTCTGGTGAGTGGATGTTTTGCATGCTTTGTGTACCAAGACGTTGTCCGACAGTGGCCCCTCCCTATTGTCCCATATGTCAGTTGCTTCGGCTAGCATTGAGGTCGGTTGAGCTCATTGGCTACCTTTCGACGGTCGCTCCACTCAATAAAAGCATATGGTCGGAGGTGTGCTAAGTTTCTTTGAGAGTGGAACATTGCTGGATGGAATAAATGATACGGTAATCATTCTAATCCCAAAAGGCAAAGACCCTCAATCACTAAAAGATTACCGCTCGATAAGTCTTTGTAACGTCATTTACAAGGTAATCTCGAAGTGTCTCAGAGACCCAAAGCACCTTCATCCCGGGGCGCATGATTACGGACAATGCAATGATTGCCTTTGAGTGCTTCCATAAAATCCAGCATTGTAGGAATAAACACGACACACACTGTGTGTATAAGTTGGATTTAGCAAAAACGTATGACAGGGTCGATTGGGGATTTCTGGAAGGAGTTCTTCTAAGGATGGGCTTCAGTGAAAAATGGACGGCCTGGGTTATGGAGTGTGCTCGCTCTGTAAGTTACTCAATCAGATGCAACGGTGAGCTTTTGGCACCATTCACCCCTTCTAGAGACTTGCGACAAGGAGAACCATTGAGCCCGTATCTGTTCCTCCTAGTGGCGGATGGTCTGGTTAATATAATGAGCAAGGAAATTAATGAGGGCACTCTGACACCCAGGAATCTCAAACCTACTTTTCGCAGATGATAGTCTAATATTTTTCAAGGCGTCTGTGGAGTAGGCACAAGTTATTAAGAGGGTACTGTCTTCCTTCCAGAAGGATACGGGGCAACTGTTGAGCGAGAATAAATGTTCTTTACTTTTCAGTGAGCAGTGCCCAAAGGAGACTAGGGAAGAAATAAAGAGAACCCTAGGAGTGGTGTCCTCTTCTTTTGAAAGTAAGTATTTGGGCCTCCCAACTCCAGAGGGAAGGATGAAGGATGAGTGAAGTACATGTCAAGTATGTAGTCCAGGCCCTCCCTTGCTTTATTATGGGCGTCTTCCTACTCTCAAAAACTTTTGTGAGAAGTACGAGAAGTTGATTTGTGATTTTTGGTGGGGGGATGAAGAGGGCCACTGGAAAGTGCATTGGATGTCGTGGGAGCGCATGACTCAACCCAAGAGGGCAGGTGGTATTGGATTTAGGGATATACACATGTTCAACATTGCGTTGCTCGCGAAACAAGGTTCGAGACTATTACAGAACCCGAACAGCTTGTGTGCTAGAGTACTAAAGTAGAAATATTACCCGCACGGAAATCTTCTGGACATGGTGTTTGCCTCCGATTCGTCACCGGTTTGGCGAGGAGTTGAAGCTGGTTTGGAGCTCTTGAAGAAAGGAATAATTTGGCGGGTGGGAGATGGCACAAACATCCAGATCCAAAGAGATCAATGGATCCCTCATAAGGAAGGCCTAAGGACTGCAACTTTCATTAGGAGGTCCACATTGCGTTGAGTGAACTAGCTTATGAAGCTAGATAGTAAAGAGTGGAATGAGGAGCTCATTAGGCAAATCTTCCAGCCATTTGATGCGGATGAAAGTTGCAAAATTCATGTCTCTAGTTCACCTTCGAAGGACAGAATTGCTTGGCACTACGAAAGGAATGGAGTCTTCACTATAAGAAGTGCGTATAGACTAGCAGCAACAATCCATGGCCAAACTCTGCAGGCCCCGTCCATCTCATTGAGGGAGCCAAAAGATAGGAGTATTTGGGAATTGATTTGCAAATCGAAGGTACCACCAAAAATTAGGATTTTTGGATGGCGAGTTGCAACCAACACTTCGACCACGAAGAAGAATAAGTGGAAGAGGTCATTAGAGTTGGATGCCACATGCAGCATCTATGGTTGTGGCGAGGAAGATGTGTTCCATGCGGCGGTAGCCTATACCAAAAGCAGAGCACTTAGACATGAAATGAGGAAAGTATGGGAGTTACCACCAGAAAGTTCTTTGAGATACATAGGCCCTGACTGGCTGTAATTGCTACTAGGCACAGTTTCGGATGGCATGCGGGCGAAGGTGTTAATGGTACTGTGGAGAGGATGGTTTCTGCGTGATGACTGTGTACATCGGAAGGGAAAGGAATCAATTAGCCGATCCACACAATTTCTGCCGAGATACAAGGAAGAGGTGCAGCTATCCTTTTCACCCCATGTATCGGAGGCTGGGAAAGTTGTTTGGCCACTGGCCAAAACCGAACTGCATCTGGCAGCTCAACCAACCATGATGTGGTCTGCCCCGATACGAGGTACAGTGTAATTAAATTCTGACGCAGCTTTCCTACTAGACAGTGGACAGTGTTGGGCGGGAGCGATCGCTAGGGACTACAAAGGCTTGCCGATTGTATCAGTTGGAAAGAAGATTTGATCAGTAGGAAGCATTGAGGAAGCAAAGGCAAAGGCCGCAGTGACTGGCTGAAAGAATTGGCAATGCTGTACAGAGGACCAATCGAGCTGGAGATAGACTGGATGATACTAGCCACTGAATTAAGAAAGGACTCTAGAGTTTATCAGCATGCCATGGCATTCTATGTGACATCAAGGATGTCCTGGCGATGTTCTCCTCCTTCAAGATCAATCATGTTGATAGGAAGTGTAATTCTCTGGCGCACGAACTCACTGCAGAGGCAAGACAACATGGTGACCTCCGGCTCCTAGCTAGGGTCCCAGACAGACTGAAAAACCAGATGCAGACTGAATGTACGCCTTCTACTTGAGTATTATGTATATACTCGAGTCCCTAAAAAAAGCATGTGGCCACCTTTGCATTTCCCCTCCTTTCTCGTTAACTCGTCGTCATCGCCTTACTTTTCACTCCGCACATCTCTTTCTTCCCTGCCATTATTGGCTGCGTCCTCATTTTTTTCTTTCCTCTTTGTATGGCCTCTTCCTGCTGATTGAGGTTCTTCTTCTTTTCTCTCTATGCACCTTCATTTCTTCTTTAATTGTGCCCCCTCTCACTCTCTCCGTTCGTTCTTTTAGGTCTTTCAAGTTCTTCTTCTCATTGCTTGGTGGTTATGTTGTTGCTTGAGGCGAGCTCATACTTTTATGGGACAATTCCATCCCCCCCCCCCCCCCCCCCCTAATTTGCACCCACTCTCATCTTTACCTCTAAAAAAATCATATGCTCAACCTTGCCCCTCTTTCGTCTGGTGCGCTTATGGAAATACCCTTCTGTGACGTTTTCGTCTGGTCAAAGGCCTTTGACTGTCTAAAGAACATTTCTTGGACATTTTCCCCTTCTCTTCTCTATATATCTAAATAATTGACCCCCACTACTTCTACGAATAGAAAAGGACATACCTTATCTAGACATACAACATTGCCAACTCACTGTGCCATGCCATGCAGGGGAAAGACAAATATTCTACAAGTGTATACAATACTTAAGTATATAAAATCATATTATTTTAGTTTCAGTTCTCATGTTGTTAGTAAAAACAATGTTTCATACAATTAAATCTCATTGAAATAACTACAACTAATTCCAGCAGCAATGCTCAAGGTATCATCTCTAGTTATCTAATTAAGCGATCCCATTTAAATGCACATGCAAGTCATCCACACCATCAGTAGCATACAATCTTTCACTTTCCACCACATGCAAGCCCTCTACATCATCAAGCATGCAAGCCCTTTACATCATCAATTTATAGCAACAAACAATTGAACTGGAATATCACAAGGCAATATAACAATACATACACCCTCTATTTACCTCTAGGTTTGCTACCATATACTATATGACAAAAAAAAATATGATGCGGTATTATTCACATATATTTCAATTTTATTTTCAGTAATTTTGTGCTATAAATTTCCGTAGCAATGCGTGGGGTTTATTGTATGAACAAGAGGACAGTAGTATCTTGCACCCGTCTTCATTGCCATCGTCAGATGACTAAGTGCCTCACAAACCACAGATAGTGTGGTAGAGTATTCGTCATCTAAAAAAAGAGAGTATTCGACATCAATGAGTAACAACACACAAAATTGACAAAAAGAAAAGGATTAATCATGCACAATGCAGCAGATCTTACTTTACCACAGTACGAGATAGGTCTAACAGCGGCAGCAACTAATGCTCGGTTATTTCGTACGCAATAGTGCATATGTGCATTCTGTCGCCATTATTTTTCAATGGTGATTTCCTGTCAGCAACAATGTGCATATGGTGGTAGAGCTCCTAATGAAAGGTTAAGAAGAGTTTGCAGGCCTAACTCATTTTGGCAGGACACTACTGTCTATACTAACATTCATGAGATATAACAGCTTGAACCAAGAAAAAACACTATGATCATGTCATCCTGAACCCAGACTCTCTGCAACATCTGCCAAATATTCATGTCCAACTAACATTAGTCATGATTCTCAAAAAAAAACTAACATGAGTCATTACTGTATTATATAACTGCATGAAATGAACAAGGCCACCACTATACACATAGATCGAATTTCCAATCAATAGCAAACAGAAGGTCAATATAACCACACAAATTCCATAGAACTTGATTTCAACGGAAAAGAATAAGAGACAAGTTAATCAAAGCTACTAATTTCTATTTAAACAGGAGAATGATATTCACTTATATCAGAGGCTAGCTTGGCTTGGTAAACCCCAACAAGACCGCGCGCATCCAATTGGCAGGTATTAAAAGCAGACACCAGGAAGAGATGAACAGTAAGGGGCAAAAATGCAACCCTCTTGTAACAATTGAAATTGAAATGTCTCAGAAGAAATCTCACATTAAGGCAAGATAGAAACAATACTACCAAGCAGTCAGTTCCCATACTTGTCATGACATCACCTTGACTTATGATATTACTGAACAGATCTTTCAAAAGGATGCCTACAAAGACCAACAATGGCAGCTACACAAATAACAAGTGTTCAGGGTGCCAGTTTGATGCCTTGAGCATATTACTAATCACATAGTTCATATTAGACCATGATGGTAGTTAAATAAACTCCACAGGATTCCACCACAATGCTGGTTGGTATAGAAGTTTTCAGGCTGGGATAACTGTAAGAGAACAATCTTATCTAATACCACTGTGTATTTGCTGGACATGTATACAGAAAAAGGAAATCAGATTGACCAATCGAGCATATCTTTTCAGGAATTTATCTAGTGAATATTAAGTAAGAGAAAATAATCAAATATGAGCCCTATGTTGTACTCCATCCAAAATTATAAGTACGTGTCATTTATCCCTGAACTTGGCCAACATGCATGCCTTAACACTGACAACCTTGTTTGCCTGTTTCAGCTTTTGACACAAATTCCTGAAGAGATGTGTAAATTTACAAAGAGAACAAGATAACTAGCCAACCTATTAAATACAGTGCAAGAAACACTGCAAATATATAAGAAATAACTTGCTTAAGTAAAGCATTCCAAAAGAAAAATCACTCATGCAAACAAATCATATAGAACACACCATCATTCTGAGAACAACATATCATAGAGATAGTAGGTACTTCTACAGATGTGCCAAAAATAACACAGATGATTTTTTTCATAATTGGTAAACAGGCTACAACCAGTTGAGAATACTGATCTTGCAGACAGAACAAAAAGAGGCTCCAAGGTCCTGATGCCTTGCCCCAACACCGAGAAGAGACAGTAGCGAACCCAAGGAACAGATAAGTAATTCACCCACAATGTAAATGGTAAGTTTGGTAACAGAAGACAACAACAATTACCATAAACGATCAAACAGGACTGACTTGTCACAGAATCCTGAATGTCAAGGAA
Source organism: Triticum urartu (assembly GCF_003073215.2). Taxonomy (NCBI): domain Eukaryota; kingdom Viridiplantae; phylum Streptophyta; class Magnoliopsida; order Poales; family Poaceae; genus Triticum; species Triticum urartu. The sequence goes on along the minus strand of NW_024117118.1, from coordinate 1,309 downwards.
CTTCGTCAGGACCTTCGGCGTGATGCAGGTCCAAAGAAGAGATCAGTTCTGGATGGTAGCTGGATGTTTTGATTCAGTAGGAGAACAAGGCAATGCTTTTCACAGAATATCCTTCTCTGGTTGTCATCATTCCTCATATGAAGGGATAAAATCTTTCATTCTCTGGTAACAGAAAAGTACTCCACGATGAATGGTGGTATGGTTGGAAGACCATTATACGTCCTCGGAAACAACCACTCCAGCCTGCGACTTTCCAAGCACAGACAAGCGAACCAACAAGTGGCCTCGAGCGGATGGAACATGTGTGATGTTGTGAAGTACACTATGCTACCCCGCATTGCCGCAATTTCCAGCCCATTGGGTAAGTGCCCAAGCTTCCGTCGAACTTTATCAGTCAGGTTGAATACCCTGATGTTAACCCATGCCCCAGCATCAAGGCCATCTTCTTGACGCAGCATGAAACCAATGTTGAATCCATTTGAATAAGCAATGCACATGTTATCGCCGTTAATTTGGCCAAGGATCGAGCTGGGAAAACCATCCAGATTCAGGAGAGGTGGGATCATCTCAACAAACAATAGCGGGTTGTTTGGGTCGGGATCCAAGACAACCACATACAAACCATTCCGATATGGCCAGTAGATGAAATTACCCACTCGCATGCCGCTCTCAGGCAAAAGATCACCTTGGCCGCCTTCCGGGTCGGGGGGCGGGACATCCAACCATGGGGAGAGGAACCAATCGCCGCCTATTCCCAAGAATGAGGAGAAGACCGCAGCCCGCAACCTGAACTTTCCATGGGCAACAAGACAGAAGATGCGAAAGCTCTCGGGGTTTTCGTCATCGCAGATCAGGCCGGCGTGAAGGAACTGACCATCGCCTTCGCGGTCGTCGTCGTCGTCGAAGATGTGGGCGTCACTCAGATCAAAGAACCGTTCGCACCACCGTGCCAAGGGATTTAGCACCGCGAGCAATAGCTCGCCCAGTTTCTTGAGGAGAAGGTAGCCGCCACGGGCGTCGTAGACGATCCAGTTAGCTTCCGGGCCATCGCACGCCTGGAGGGTGGTGAGGAAAAAGTCACCGCTCAAGATGGCGGCCACGAGCTCTGGATCATTCCGGCGGGCGGGGGCGAAGGCGGGGATGTGGGGGAAGCCATTGTGAGGGACATGTGGAAACGGTGTGTCGAAGAAGAGGCCGAGGAGGGCCGCTGGGTGGAGGTCAATGAATTGACGGCGGAAGGGGGGAAAATTGGTCACCAGGTTGCGCCAGGGCAGGCAGGGACAGGCGGCGCGGCCGGGAACCGGGCGGG
>NW_024117117.1:0-13781 GCF_003073215.2 Triticum urartu | reverse complement strand
TGTATCCAATTTAGGCAGCATCATATTCTCATGAACATTAGAATCGTTACCAAGAAACGAAAGTACTTGATAATTCAATTGGCATGTGCGAGCTCTAGTAATTGGTCCAGTATGTATAGCAGCAGGGGCTGTGGGTGTAACAATGGTATTGATGTCCTCATCAGGCCATCTTTCAGCGTCGTCCTCCGGCAGCTCCCCTTCACCGGCGACCTCAGTCATCGGTGGTGAGGGGGGTCGCCGGATCCACGTGCGTGGATCGTTTTTACTCCCTTGTGGTTTACGTTTTTAGGTTGTTCATTGTCTTGGCTTCGGTGGCGAGGATGACGACACTGAATAAAGATTCTTCGAATCCTTCCCTGATGAGGCCATCGGTCCTATGGTTGCGGATGGATTTGGAAACAGTCTATTCAAGCAAGGATGGTGTGGTGGCGGTGGCATCCTCGTGGTGGAACTGTGTCCTCGGGCTCCGCCGTTGCGACAGCGTTTGCTCCAGCATCGATGTGGAGCTTGAGAGGTAGTCCAGGAGCGGATGCAGATTGTGGTCTGCATCGATGACATCTGGAAGATGGAACGTTTGTTGGGTTCATGGTTCGTGGATGGCAGGTATACATGGTTTCCTCCTTCGGCGTCTTAGTTGTGGTGGGGTGCCAGATCTGGAGTTCGACGGCGTGTCCGGGGTGTTGCCCCGGTCTGATTCGTTCAACGGCACTAGCTTCACTTTTGGTGAGCCACCTTGGAGGTCCGCAAAGCTGCATATCAATGATGGAGCATATCACCTTGGAGCTTGGGTGAGGAGGTGATCCGTCATTCTTTTCTTTGATACCTGTTGTGGTGCTGCCGGGGGCAGGTGACGGGTGTTGGTGTCAAGCTCAGAGATGTTCTGCTATTTTTGCAGTTTTGTCATGTCGGTTCTTGCGTGACTTGTACTTTGTTTGTTATGATATGAATGAGACACGTATTATCATGCAAAAAAAGAGTATGTAAATCATAAAAAAAAATTATGTTGAATGCTACCTAACATGTCTATCATGTATTCTTATTATGGCATGAATATTGAGAAACGATGAAGTAATTGATATCAACATAATAATATCCATGAATACTAGAACATAATCATTACTTTCTCAAAATATACGATGCTTAACGAATGTTATCCCTGCTCATTGAATTATGTAAGCATGGCATGACTCCATCTTCCTAACATAAGTACAAATCATGATCACCCTGTGTCAATTCAAGCAATTGGATCATACTTTTTCACGCGCTTCAGCATCTTCAACTCCAGTCTATACATGAGCATGAGCCATGAACTTAGCACTACGGATGGAATATAATAGGATGGTAGAGGTCTATAAAGGAAGACAAAAAGTGAAGAAAGTCTTGCACCAACTCGGCGGATCATTCGGCAATCGAGAGGCCTTTCAATCGATATCAATGCGAAGAGTAGGGATTTCCATGCAATGGATGCACTAGAGCTATAAGTGTATGAAAGCTCTCAAGTAAAACTAAGTTGGTGTGCATCCAACTTGCTTGCTCATGAATACCTCGGGCATTTGAGGAAGCCCGCCATCGGAATATACAAGCCAAGTTCTATAATTAAAATTTTGCACTAGTATATGAAAGTGACAAATCCGAAGACTCTCTATATGAAGAACATGGTGCTACTTTGAAGCACAAATATGGCAAAAGGATAGTAACATTGTCCCTTCTGTCTTTTTATCTCATTTTTCTTTTCCTTTTTTCAAGTCAGGAACCTCATCCTCATTCTTTGGAGGACACATTAGTCTCCATCATTCTTTACCTCACTGGGACAATGCTCTAATAATGATGATCATCACAGTTTTATTTACTTACAACTCGATAGACTGAAAAAATACGACTCTACATGAATGTCTCTGGCAATGTACCGGGATGTGCAATGATCTAGCGTAACATGTATTACAATGATGAAAGGTGGCTTTGCCACAAATATCATGTCAGCCCTATATGATCATACAACGCAATATGATGATGAACACTGCTACCTCTTGAGCATGTGTTGGTTTTCCCTTGAAGAGGAAAGGGTGATGCAGCAAAGTAGCGTAATTATTTCCCTTAGTTTTTGAGAAACGAGGTATCAATCCAGTAGGAGACTACACGCAAATCCCCTAGTACCTGCACAAACAAATAAGAACCTTGCAACCAACGCGATAAAGGGGTTGTCAATCCCTTCATGGCCACTTGCAAAAGTGAGATCTGATAAAGATAATAAGATAAATATTTTTGGTATTTTTGTGGTATAGATTGGAAAATAAAGATTGAAAAATAAATAGTAAACTAGAATTGTAGATTGGAAACTTATATGATGTAAAGTAGACCCGGGGGCCATAGGTTTCACTAGTGGCTTCTCTCAAGATAGCATGCATTACGGTGGGGGAACAAACTACTGCCGAGGAATTGATAGAAAAGCGCATAGTTATGATGATACCTAAGGCAATGATCATGAATATAGGCATCACGCCCGTGACAAGTAGACTGAAATAATTCTGCATCTACTACTATTACTCCACACAGCATGCATCTAGAGTATTAAGTTCATAAGAACAGACTAGCGCATTAGGCAAGATGACATGATGTAGAGGGATAAACTCAAGCAATATGATATAAACCCCATATTTTTATCCTCGATGGCAACAATACAATACGTGTCGTTTCCCTTTCTGCCACTGGGATCGAGCACCGCAAGATTGAACCCAAAGCTAAGCACTTCTCCCATTGCAAGAAAGATCAATCTAGTAGGCCACACTAAACTGATAATTTAAAGAGACTTGTAAAGATATCAAATCATGCATATAAGAATTCAGAGAAGAACCAAATAATGTTCATAGATAATCAAATTCATAAACCCACAATTCATCAGATTTCGGCAAACACACCGCAAAAGAGTACATCGAATAGATCTCCAAGAACATCGAGGAGAACTTTGTATTGAGATCCAAAGAGAGAGAAGCCATCTAGCTAATAACTATGGACCCGAAGCTCTGTGGTAAACTACTCACACATCATCAAAGAGGCTATGGTGTTGATGTAGAAGCCCTCTGTGATCGAATCCCCCTCTGACAGATCGCTGAAAAAGGCCCCAAGATGGGATCTCACGGGTACAGAAGGTTGCGACGGTGGAAAAGGTGTTTCGTGGCTCTCTTGATACTTCCTTGACGTCCACTCCAAGTCTCCTGGATTGCGTTTGTTCCAAAAACGATCCTCGCAAAGGTTTCATTCCGCTTGGATTCCGTTTGATATTCCTTTTCTGCGAAACACTGAAATAGGCCAAAAAAACAGCAATTTGCATTGGGCTTTTGGTTAATAGGTTAGTCCCAAAAAATATATAAAAAGGTATATTAAAGCCCACTAAACATCCAAAACAGATAATATAATAGCATGGAACAATAAAAAATTATAGATACGTTGGGGACGTATCAAACACACATGTCATGTGGACAGTAACGGTGGAAGTTGCATGGCAATATATCTAGGAATGGCTATGGAAATGCCATGATAGGTAGGTATGGTGGCTATTTTGAGGAAGGATATAATGAGGCTTATTTGTGATAGAGTGTATCATATCACGGGGTTTGGATGCACCGGCAAAATTTGCACCAATTCTCAAGATGAAAATGGGCAATGCACGGTACCGAAGAGGCTAGCAATATGTGGATAGGTGGGAGTGTTGTATTAGTCCATGAACTCACATTAGTCATAAAGAAAGCATATACTTATTGTGAAAGTTTTATTAGCCCTTGAAACAAATTACTACTCGCATGCCCCTAGGGGGGAGGTTTGTAGGAATTAACCATCATGCGCCCCTGATTCAAACAACACAAATGATTTCAACAAGGAATAAATATGCTCCAACATCTCGTCATGCCATGAACGACACTTGAATGAGTAACGCATAACAAGCTTTAATATCAATATTTTTACTAACCAATGATTATGAACTAATACTCTTTCATATTACTATATCAATATCACTAAATCACATGCTTCATATTCAGTGATCTACATAGAAGTTTTTATTATACCACTCATGTATACCTATCATTTTTGAACTAGTCTTATAACCCATGCAAAATACCACTCCTGTTTAGACTCTCAAAAATATATAAGTGAAGCATGAGAGTGCAAATGATTTCTATAAAATATATCTACCGCCACTCTAAAGATATAAGTGAAACACATGAGCAACTGCCTAACTCAAAAGGTATAAGTGAAGCATATAGAGCATTCTAACAAATTATAATGAATATGTATCTCTCTCTCAAGAGGTGTGTGCGGCAATCAATGATTGTGGCAAACTAACAAATGAAATAAAACTATAGGACATGACACTCCAAGCAAAACTCATATCATGTGATGAATAAAAATAGAGCTTCGAGTAATATTACCGATAGATTGTGGACGAAAGAGGGATGCCAAGCTTAGATGCTTGGGTCTTCTTTGAATATTACCTTGCGGTGCCTTGGGCATCCCCAAGCTTAGGGTCTTGCCGTTCCTTATTCCTTCATCCATCCTGATCTCACCCAAAACTTGGAAATTGTATTTGTTTGATGAAGTCTCCCCGGCAACGGCGCCAGAAATTCTTCTAATACTTGTGCTGGGCGTTGGGATTTTCCTGAAGAGAAAGTGATGTAGTATAGTAGCAGAAAGTATTTACCTCAGTTAAGAACCAAAGTTTATCGAACCAATAGGAGATTCATGCAAACAAAGGTCAACAATACATGCATACACAAAAAACAAATACTTGCACCCAACGCGGGCAAGAGGGTTGCCAATTCCCTTGTGCTCGTTAATTTCAAGAATTAATTCTGATAGTAGTAGATAGATAAATTGCAAAACTAAATAAAAGTAAATAAATTGTAGCAAGGTAATTACGGTTTTAGCAGTATGATGTAAATGGACTCGGGGGGCATAGCTTTTACTACAGACATCTCTCTCAAGAATATAGGGACGGTGGGTACACAAATTACTGTTGGGCAATTGATAGAAAACACATAGTTATGATATTATTCATGGCATGATCAGTACATAGGCATTATGTCTGTGACAGCTAGACCGAAACGACTATGTATCTACTACTATTACACCACTTCGAGAGAAATTCTATGCTTGCCTCTCTAAGTATTAAGTTCATAACAAATAGAGTAATGCTTTAATCATGATGAAATGATGTAGATAAAGTAAGACCAATCAATATTATCAAACCCCATTGTTTTACCCTTAGTAGCAAAAATACAAATATGTGCCTCACTATCCCTTTTGTCACGAGGTGAGGACACCGCAAGATTGAACCTACCACAAAGCACCTCTCCCGTTGAAGATAAATCAATCTAATTGCCAACACTAAATAAATAGATCAGAGACAAATACAAAGCTATAACAATCACACATTATAAAGTTCAAAATAGACTCAATTACTTTCAATGAACAATCAGATCATAAGCCGACAATTCGTCGGATCCCAACAAACACACCGTAAAACATCACATCGAATCGATCTCCGAAGAGAACATCGTATTGAAAATCAGAGAGAGAGAGAGAGAGAGAGAGAGAGCCACATCATCATGGACCCGTGGGTCCTATGGGAAACTACTCACACATCATCATGGAGGCAACAAGGTTGATGAAGATGGCCTCCGCGATCAATTCCCCCTCGGCAGAGTACCAACAGAGGCTTCCAAATGGGATTGCGGAAGAACAGAGACTTGCGGCGGTGGAAGAATTATTTCGGGTCTCGCTCTGGTTGTTTCTGGATTTTAGGGAATTTATAGGCTTGTAATTAGGTCAAACGGAGTTACGAGGGGCCCACAAGCTCAGGTGGCGCCCCTGGGGGCATGACGTGTGAGCTTGTGGTACGGTCTCCCCACGACGCTTCTAGGGTCTTTCCTAATCTAGAAAAAAATCAGTGTAAAGTTTCATCGTGTTTGAACTTCGTTTGGTATGGTTTTTCTGCGAAACAATAAAATAGGAAAAACAAAAACTGGCATTGGGCACTAGGTTAATAGGTTAGTTCCCAAAAATGATATAAAATTGCATATAAAGCATACAAGATTGAGAATATAATATCATAAAATAATCAAAAAATATAGATACGTTGGAGACGTATCAGCAACCTTTGTGCCCAGCTTCACGCGGTGCTCAGGTGCTTCGCCGGCCCTGGCTTCGACCCCGGCGTCGCCACTCCCTCCTGTGGTGCGTTTCAGCGCCACCTGATACACTTCAAACGGCGGTGACGATTGAGAATGATGGTGAGGATGCAGGCGAAGAGAAGGTATATTGTGTGTGTAGCGTGAGTGGGGTGTGTGGCCGCCTATTACAACCAGCGGCTTAGGCGCCATTAATATGGAGCAGTTGGGAGCAAGGCAGGCGGCGGTCAAAGTGTCAGTGGGCCTCTCGGTGAGCCTGTGCGGCGGACTGCTCGCATGCCTCCCGTCAATTCACACACCTGCTCGCACGTCTCCTGGTGAGCCTGCGTAGCGAACACGGCTCCTGTCAATTCACACACCTGCTCGCACGTCTCCCGGTCAGCCTGCGCAGCGGACTGCTCGCATGCGTCCTGTCAACTCACACACCTGTTCGCATGGCTTGCGGGACGCGTGGCGGCACATATATTATTGGTCTAATGCCCATGTTTTGGATAATTAAACCGTTTGCAATGATAATGTGGTAGCTTTGTGTTGCAACTATTAATAAGCTCCCATTTGTAAGAACTTTATATCAAAACTTATCTCGAATTTGACAAAAGAATCATAGTCTATTGGTGTCATATCATGACACCATATGACACCATGACGAGTTTCATGAATTTCAGCTGAGTTTTGAATTTACTGAAATTTAAAAACTAAGATTCTCCATGTTTGCGGCCAAGTCACGATACCGAGATGCTTCTGTAGAGACTTAATAAAGATAACTATTAAATCTTTTTAGTAGAGGTGTCCAGATGAGATGAGATTGGCGGTTAAGAATGTCTTGAATGTCCAGCGGTTGAATGAAAAGTACTTAGGCATACCTTCAGATGTAGGTATTTCAAAAAATGGGGCCTTCAAGTATTTGAAAGACCGTCTTTGGGCCAAGATACAAGGATGGATGGAGAAGATCCTATCAGCGGCAGGAAAGGAGGTCTTATTAAAATTTGTAGCCCAGGTAATACTGATTTACTCTATGTCTTGTTTCATACTCCCTAGAGGACTTTGCCAGCATTTGACATCGATGATCAAGGCATTTTGGTAAGGAAGTAAAAGGGGACAATGAAAACCGTATTGGGTCTTGTAGGATACTGTGAGCATGCCAAAATACATGGGAGGTCTGGGATTCTGAGACTTTGAATTTTTTTGATCTTGCCCTTCTAGCTAGGCAAGCTTGGAGAGTCATGGAGAACCCTGGATCCTTAAGCGCAAGAATCCTGAAGGCAGTATATTTTCCGGAGGCACAATTTCTTTCACCTCAGTTCTGCACACACCCGTCCCAAATCTGGCGGGTGATGATGGAAGGCCCCGAGTTTCTAAGGAAAGGATTGATAAAACGGATTTGTAATGGAGAGAGCACAAATATTTGGCAACCAAATTGGCTATCGCGGGAAGAGAACATGCGGCCAATTGTCTCATTGGTCAGGGACCCACCGCGAATGGTAACGGAGCTCATGGGACAAGGAAATGCATGCTGGAACAGGTCGTTGATCGAGCAGGTTTTCCTATCGTATGACGCGTCGGCCATACTTGTGATCCATGGGATGCTTGATCATGCTACGGTGGAAGCAGTGGCGTGTAGGGAGTAACTATCACTTGCAAAAGATTTGGGATGCAACACTTGCTTGTGGCATCTGATTGCAAACAAGTCAAATCATATCTAGGAGGACACGGGAGGCAACTACGGTGGTATTATCAGAGAACTGAAAGAAACTTCAAAAGGATTTATTTCTTGTAATTTTACATTTGAATCTAGAGCTTCTAATTTCGAAGCACATTTGGCTGGACGCTCCGTTCGACACAAATGTAATCCCTGTAAACATTCTCGACAACGAATAAAAGCCTAGCTATCTTTGCTAAAAACCTCATTATTATCGATTCTCAAAAAAAGAATCTACTCATTATATATTATTATCAAAACACAATAATACATGTAGAAATTTTTGTTCGCCAACATTAGTAACTACCGTGATCTGTAAGCGGCAAAAAATGACTTACTTTCACTACCAAACTCATCGTGGACAAGTATCTATCTACGACCTGTATGTTTTTCATAATATTTTCCAAAACGTAAGACATGGATTTCTGATAAACAGGCTCATATGATAAATTCCGGCACTCAAAATGGAGCTCAGATGCAGATGTTGGTAAGCGAGAACCGACAACAGAATGATTACAACGAGGGGAAACAATGACAAACGAAACAGACTAAACCATGTAAATTATTCATCTTTCCAAACTACAAATGGGCCAGAAAATACCCTTCTCAGTCAAGATGACGCGCTAAGAGTTCAATCATAATTTGCTCAGAAGTCAATTGGCAGCGAGCACATCGAACATCTACCTACCTATCTTTGTTACAAGCCAACCTTTGGCCATGATTTATTCTTCTGTTCCCCAATGGAGCACCACCAAAATGATTTTGTTAGCTGTAGCCGGGCCGCTGGGGGTCATAGCCTGCAACGGCAAGCACCGTCTGAGGAAGGCTACTGCTACTGCCGACCTTTGCATCATCCACACGCTTCGCAGGCTTCTGCTTCTCGCTGACATACCGCGGGGGAACCTTCAGTGGGTTAGCTTGCAGTTGCAGATCCACGGCGGCGTCAGACCCTAGTTTCCTCCTCTTGATGTCCGTGGAAGAACTACGGTTGCCGTCAGATGCTGCACCCACGGTCACTTCACCAACTCTGTCAGCGTTTCTGCAGACCTGGCTATGTCCATAGTTAACAACAGGATACAAGGTGTGTGTGCTTGTCATCGATGGACTAGCGTCTTTCACGGGCGGTTGCATAACTTGCTGTGCTGTAGCATACTGAGCCACCATTGGGTTGCCATCTCGTGACTTGGCGGCAGCAGCTATCCTTCTCCTCTTCATTCTCTCCTCGTTGCGAACCTGATTTTTATTTAACATGCAACATCCAGTTAGTCACTGAGTGACATTTTGTTCCAACCAGGTATTGTGCATTCGTTTCATATTGGGCAGGGTATGCAGAAATGGATGCCACAGAGTTGTGTACTTGCTTTTTTTTCCAAGGAGATTTTTAACTAGGCATGTTAAGCTCAAAAGACATTCACCTTGCGCTGCCGGTACAATAAATTTCTTCGCTCCTTCGATCTTGAAATGGCATTTCGAATTTCAACTTTATCCATGTAACCTTGTGGCCACAAGTCAGCAAGCTGGTGCAGAAAGATAATGCGAGCACGTCATGAACTAGTATAAAAGCACATGAGCTGGTGTATCTCAAACTAATATGTTACTCAGAAGCTTATGAAATAACTAAATTGGTGCAAAATTCATGATCCATGAAACACAATTAACAGAGTATCTCACGATAATCTTTAGCTCGTGCACAAAGGCATTTCTTTGACTTTGGATTACTTTGCTAGAAGTTTCCTCGACTACATACAAAATAACGTAGTGAGCCGAAAGGCATTATGTATTGGCTAGCTTAGAGACACACTAATCTTTAGCTGGTACACAGAGGCATTTGTTTGACTTTGGATTACCTCGCTAAAAAAATCTCGACTACATGCAAAATAATGGAGCAAGCCAAAAGGCATATATTGGTTAGCTTAGAGACACCATCATAGTCAATCGGATTATGATAACCAAAAGGGTGTATTACTAAGGAACCACATTTAAGTTCACCGCCAAGATCTTTCTGTGTGATTGTAAGTACCATGCCAGAACTGAAAAAGAAGTCTTTTAAGGACCATTACTCCGTCGAAAACATGTTTGCATATTACAGTATAGTACTCCGATAGGAAATAAGTGTCGTGGTTTTAGTTCAAATTTGAACTAAAACCACGACACTTATTTCCGACCGGAGGGAGTAGGTTCTTTCAACAGATGTTCCTAAAAAAGGGATCGCTATTAGACTACTTCAAAGTTAGAATCCAAAATAGCTGCAAAACAGAAAGGAGGAACAGAAAAAGAAACATGTAAATTGGCAGGCCATACCTCTACATATAACTTACGACTCTGAGGGCCCTTGTCTTCATCCATACCCTGAAAAGCATGCGATTTTCAATAATTAAGCATAATCATAAGTTATATGGAACTCAAGGCTTTGAAGTGATACTAAATACGCATAGATCAAACTAAATAAGGCTAAAGGCAAGGAGCCTTTCGAGGCCACTCTTATTTCGAAATAACTGTACTAAGCTCCTGACAGGGTGGGCAAAGATTTTATCTCTTCACAAAATACAGACATGTACAATAGATAAAACCTAAAACTAAACAGAAAAGTATCCCTCCCGAAGCTTCCAGCATTTCTGTAGAGAGAAAACTGGCCACTAGCTTTGAAATACTATCATTGAAGGAGATACATCTGCATGTCTATACCTCAACATAAAGATCATATAGATCACAGATCCTGTCCTCCAGTGGAGCATCCAGAACAAATTTGCCTTTTAAGGCTGTTTTATCATCAATACTGACACCCCCTTGAAAATCATGTGCTGAATCATCCCTTTGTTCAGTAACCTAAAAGCAAATGGAGGCAAAATTTTCTAAATTAAACTTCTGATGCATTGAGGAAATCAAAAGCTAAAATAAAATGCAAGAACCCAAATGAAGTGAATCCTCCACATCCTACTCAGCATTGCAGTCTTACCTTGGGCTTGGTGTCTAGACGTGCTTTGACCATTTCATAGATCTCAGTTTTCACTTGCTGGAACTTGTCAGCCTTCTCTTGCTTAGCGCACATACCCGATTCGACCATTTCTTTCATGTTTCTCTGAAGATACCAACAATTAGTGAAACTACGGTACAATATACTCCCTCCGTCCAAAAAGCTTGTCCCTCAAATGGATGTATCTAGCATCAAGTTAGTGCTAGATACATCCATTTGAGAGACAAGCTTGGGACAAGCTTTTTCGGACGGAGGGAGTACAATTCAAAGCAATGCAAGACATGATGCAAGCAATATAAAGGCCATAACTGAAAAAATGAAGCAATAACACAGTCAGATGCTCAAGACTCGGAATATTGTTATACCGTGACATGCATGGTCAATATTGTTATACCGCCTCTATTTTCTGCTGTCTATGTTGCTTGTTCTCTCTTTAGCAATGAGAGGTGCAGAAATTGAAGAAGTGGAAGACCAATTCTTGTTTGCACCATCAGTAGGTAGTTTTGCACCTGTTTGCATGGGCCAAAGCTCACCCTACCAATTTTTTGATGGTCACCAAACTTTTGGTGTTTGTTTGGATGGTTACCAATGTTTTGGCATGCCAATGCCTCTTTCCCCACTCTAGTTCGTTTTTCATGCCAATGCTGGGCAAACCCCGGCTAGCAAAAGCCTGACCAAAATTTTAGCTAGCCAAATATTTGGTAGGGCAATCTTGGAAAGGCGGTCTCTTTCCAAAATCCAAACACAAGGTGCTGGCTGAAAAAACTAGCTGGGGCACTCTGAGTCTGTGATCATGATCTATTATTAGAGCCCCCTATCTTTTCTGCATGACAACTTCCCAAGATGAGAGTTTGGTGAAGTATGTTGCACTCAAAGGTCCAGGTGGTCAATGAGGACTGCAATTCCTCGCATCAACCAACTTGGATGTTCAATCTACGAGCATATTTCTCATTTCATTTTTTTAGTCCTTTATTAGAACTCGTTAAATAACCAAGAGATCCTGGATACACTGAATTTTACTACTCATGATATGCAAGATATTAGAAGCAGTGAGAAGGGAAGGTCAGGTTGCAAGTAAAGTTGAATGATAAAGAATCTCGAAGCAAGGAACTCACACCCATAGTGCATTGAGGGAAAGGGAACCATAAGTATTTATCTGGCTACTAGAGACGATTAATTAGATTTGCTCTCTTGTGCATCCTTCCTTAAATAAACTATCTTCACTAAGCACAATTTATATTTATATAATGCAGTCTCTCCACTGTTTCCTAGCCAACCAAAAGAAGACATGTGGACAAAAATATAGTTCCTTTATCATGGAGTCTGCTTGTTCAGTTACATGAAAGCAAATTTTAGTCTATTGTCAGTAGCATGATTATTGTACAAATCAAAAGATCAAATCCAGTAAGCTTGACTTGCTGCTTAGTTCATCCACATGACTTGAATTGAAAAATGTAAACTATCATATGAAAATGCATAATCACATAACGACGCCAAAAAAATGTGTTCTTATAAAAATATATCAGCATGCCAATAGCCATCCAAAATGTTATTAAATTCATCCACAAGTACCTAAGACCCTAACAGTAGGTGAATACAAAACTGGAACTTAAAAATGGCTTTCTCCTAATAGTAATCGTGCTAGAACTCATTCAAAGCTGCAAGTGAACTATAACTATAACAAATAGAAGACCTACTCATCACAAATTCCTCTAAATTCCTCCAGATTCAAGATCAAGGCGGTGGACAGTGCAGGAATATTACAAAATTAACATTTTTTTGGAATCTGAAACTCACAAAAGCAACCACCTAAAAAGGATCATGATGCCATGCTTGAACACATACTAAAAGAATAAAAAATTCGCAAAATCAATACAACAATGCACATACTTTAATCACTGCCTCTACTCACCTTCAGTGTCCTACGCTGCACAAGGTGCCCCACTATGCCCATGAGGCGATTGATCAATTCATCTTCTGAGATTTTACCCTGATTTGCCTGCATTTATCAAGAATTCACTGTTGTGAGCTGCACAGTAAGTTAAAACTGCCACTATAACCGAGTGCTTTTACTGGAACACACAAAAACAAGCACAGGCTGTACTTTCCAAGCTTCTACATTCACACGACGAAAAGCAGCAGCACAGGAATTTAAGGTGTATATGCCTAGATCTCTCTAATCTCAAAGAGTAAACTCAAAACTGCAGATTTTATGTCAAAACTGCCAAGGAACTACGTTACAGATCACAGTTTGCATTTCGGATAACTACAGATATAGTCATTGAAGACAGAGGTTCTGAACATGAGGAATCCTCCTCCCCATCTGTTTTGTGTCGGTGCTTGCAACTCTCTAAGGCATCCCAGCCTGCCGCCACCATCCCTGTTCCCATCCGTTCTGGATCTGGTGGCAGCGACAGCTGTGACTACCGTCAGGCCACCCTCCACCTCAAGCCCTCCCTCTTCCTAATTTGTTAGCCGGCCATTGCAGCAGGTTAGCTTCACCCTCCCTCCTCCCTCTCATCGACCTGGCTGAGTGGTGTGTATTTCTTGCCAGATTACTATTACATGCGTGAATCTCTTGCTTGATGGTTCGTGGCTGAAGCTGAATGCTCTTGCCAAATTACTGTTACATGCGTGAATCTCAAGTTTGATGCTTCATGATGCATTGTGTACTGTCATCTTTCTATATATAGTTGATGTCAATGCATGGCAGCACTGCTTTTGCTACATTCTTTATGTGTGTACAGTGTCACCTCAGCACTCGCCATAGCTGGTGTTGTGGCTGAGGTACCTCACTTTATCGCTGTAGTAAATATAGGCTACTGATTTTATGAAATCTAGCAGCACAGATATAAGAGAAGAAAACTATAGTTTTAGCAGAACAAGAAAACCACTATGTATGCCTTGATGGGTTACTGGGTTCAGC
>NW_024117116.1:0-50666 GCF_003073215.2 Triticum urartu | reverse complement strand
CCGGAAGGGAGCATCCAAAGGAGCACCTCACGGACGGCCTCCTGCTGCTACGCGTGCAAGCACCTCGCATCCCGCCTTCTCCTCATCCTCGCCGGCCAGCTCTTCTTCCTTCCGGCGAACTTCTGCATCTTGCGAGCGAACATCCCATGAACACGTGCTCCAGCGGCTCGTCCCTGTAGTCTGTCTTCTCCACCATTGGCCGAGGCCTAATTTGTGCTAGCAAAAGAAATCGCATCATGAGCAAAAGAACGAACTCGCAACTAACATTTCAAATCGAGATTTATCCATTAGCAATCCCAAAATATATAAATAAAGGGGCTTCTAATTGACCACCTGAGTATTTCGAGTTGTGCCGGAATCCATGAGTAGAGCACCAGCTGCAAGTGTCGTCGACCACCCGCTGAGGCCGCCGTGGGCCGCGCGACCGCATAAGCCGCCGTCTGCCGCACCATGAGGAAGAGGTGGAGTGCAGCCTCCGGTGCAACGCACCCGAACCCTAGCTTCGTCGCAGCTCCCGATCCAAGAGCGGATCGAGCAGCGGCCAGCCTCCAGGTCGCGCCTGTCCTCGCTGGCGCAGGCCGACGCCGGTCATTCTCTCTCCCTCCCTCTCATCTTCCTCTCTCTCTCTCTCGTAGGGTTCGCGCAGGAGGAGGGGACTGGGGTGTGCACTTGCCCCGGCGTTATAGACGGAGAAGCCGTCCGTGCCTTGGAACTGAACCCCCAGACCTGGTCCTGGGGTTCGCAACTCGATGCCGCCACCGGAGCGTCTCCACCACCGCCGCTCCTCTCGCGGTTCGGCCGACACAGAGATCAGGAAGGAGGAGGAAGCTAGAAGAGAGAGAAAGAGAGAGAGAGAGAGAGAGAGAGAGAGAGAGAGAGAGAGAGAGGAGACGAGTGGGTGGCTAGAGGAACAAGCTCGGCGGGGAAGGGTGGGGTGCGGGGGCCGCGGCGGCTGCAGGGATTAGGAGAAAGAGGGCCGGTGTTTGACTGACGCGGCGTGGGAAGGGCATGGGACGCACGTCACGCCGCGCAGTGCGGGACAATTTTTATCTCCCGCTGGATGACCCGTTCAATAGGCACGCAGAAGAAAACAAGCCCAGCAACTGTTGTGTGGACCATCAGCCAACAAGGCCCACCCGTCATAGTTCGCGGGGCGGGTTCATACGCAGCAGTCCATCCTCTATCTCCCTCTAGCCAATTGCAGATGAGCTCGCCCACTCCGCACGACGCGGAAGGCGCGGCGCGCGCGGCGCGTGTGGAGAGGCGCGCGTACACCCAGGAAAGTTTGACCCAGCCAATCGGATCTAGCCTGAGCCCACACGCCATACACTGTTCAGATTTCACCACGCGGTCAAAACGACAAGAGTCAATTTGCAGCGAGATCCAACGGACGGCACGCAAAAAAAGACTCGGTCAACCCTCATCGAACGGCCAGCGAAAGAACTGATCGGCGGAGCATTCTTCAAGCGAGTTGGTTAGCCTCTATATTGTTTTAAATTTATTGACCTTTCTCTCTTTCCTCATCTCTTTGCGTCTCCACTATCCACCTCTAATTAGCCTCCTCGAGCATCTTCTCGTAAGCAAAAATCATGGACTTATTGACTATTTGTCCTGCTAGCTGACATGATTTTACTCGTCACGGTGAACTTGAAAAATTAGTTTTTGACTGCACGTCCCTTTTGCTCAATTATTAGACCCAGTCACCAGTGGGGCGGAGGAATTTGAGATGTAAACTGCGATGAGGGTGAATTTGCATGCCAGTGGGGCGGGAGAGTTGCCAAGTTGGCTACCTAAGCCGTGTAGTTTCTCGTCATCTTTAGCATAATGAGGTTAGCAGATAAAACTTGCATCATTTTGATTTACTTTGCTTTATAATTATATTACTTTTATTTTTGTGTGTGTTTTGTCACAGTTATTTCTTCTGGAAGCTATTGTTTCCTAGTCCGTGAAATGTGTGATGCACTGTTAAATGTTAGACGATACGTATTTCCTCCGATATATTCATTATAATTTTTTCTATGCACAAATGATAGTTGTAAAAATAATTTTGTTAAAAAGCTGTGTGAAAATTAATATTCATGTTGGCGACCAAACTTGATTGATTTATATAATATATGGAAGTTCATGTAATTTTGTTTACTAAAACTTTTGTAGGCATATTTAATATTTATTAAACAAAAGTATTCCTATTTTAGTAATCTCTTTACCCCACTCCTTTTGTATGTGCGTACACATCACTTCTTTTTTTACTCCAGGTAGAGAAACATTATTGCCAACATGAAGTATGTATTTTGAATATCCCGCAAAAAATATATTTATTTTTAACAGCTCTCCTTACCCCATTCCTTTTGTTATGTGCGTACACATCGCTTTTTTTTACTCTAGTTAGAGAAACTTTGTTGCCCAACGTGAAGTGTGTGTTCTGATTATCACAAAAAAAACAGTATATATTTTTAACAGCTCTCAACGTCAAACACTAAAGTACCTCAGGATTGATTTTTTAATGTGGACCGGACTGGTTAATTTGCTGAAACCATAAACGACCTCAACACATGTATTACGCTCGGACTCTTTTTTGTGGTGTTTAGATTTTTCATAGTTGCATGCCGTCAAAGTTTATGCCCTAATGGTTGTTCTATGAGCAAATGCTTCCTTTCATTCCTTTTTTTGAAGCAGGTAGCATGCCATCAGCAGCCCAGCACTGAACAGCCAGCGCCCAGTCACAACAATCATGCACGCACCAATAAGCCAGCAAAAAACACAACAGATGCCCGACACACACATAACTAAGCCACTAAGCAAACACACAAGAAGAACTCGTAGCTAGCAAGCGAGCGCTACGGCCACCAGTTAACATGACGGTCACAGAAATATAACCAAGCTCGCTGATTCCCCACAAAATAGCATTCACAATGCAATACGGCACAACCAGGCGAGCTTTGACACAATTACCAAATCACATAGTTCTGGACTTCTAGTAAAGAATGGTCCTAAGAATTGAACAGATGGATTTAAAAAATATACTTCCGCCTATAAGCAAAATCATGTTAGCAGTGCCTGCATATATTTCATCTGGTATAACAATACATTACTTACACTCAGAGAATTAAAATCCTAGCTTTAGAGCGTGAAGCTAACCAAGCAGAACAGTATGTATGATGCTACCACCAAGCTAGCCACAACAATCATGCACGCAGCAGTAAGCCAGCAAAAAAATACAATGGGTGCCTGGACACACACATCACTAAGCCAGCAAGCACAAACACAACAAGAAATCGTAGCAATCAAGCACGAAGGCTAGGAGAACAGCTGGTGTTAGAATTAATGGGCTAGGCCCATAGCAATTTCTGAAATCTCAAAGCCCATGTGTAAAATGGCAAGTGGTGGTGCTAAGTTTAGTCCCACCTTGGAAGTTGAAGAAGAGTTGGACCTCTTTATATAGTGGGTTCTCTCTACCACTCTAAGTGGTGTGTGAGAAGAGAAAGGGAAAACCACACGCGCGCGCTCGCTCGCCTCGCCTGGCCGGGCCGGGCCGGGCCGGGCCGTGGCGAGGCGAGGCGAGGCGAGGCGTACATGCGACATGCGCGTGAATGGTCCGCCGACATCCGGCCGTCATCCCAAACGCCGGCGCGCATCGGCGCGTGGGAGAGCAGGTCTCCGGAACCGTTCGTCTTTGCGATCCTGCACCGGGAGAGGACGAATTAGGTTTTTGGGAAGCGCTGTGCGTGACTGCTCAAATTCGTCATCACGGGTCGTCTTCCGTCCAAGTCGGGCGGTGCTACTCATCGTCGTATTCATCGCCATCAGCAGCTGAATGCAAAATTCGGTGCAACAGATGCAGGCAGTGAACTATACATCATGGAGAGTTTTCATGACTACAAGATGGTGAATAACGGTTCTGTGGTTGAACAAGCTCATGAGATACAGTGCATTGTGAAGGAACTTGAACTCCTTAAATGTGTTCTACCCGACAAATTCGTGGCTGGGTGCATGATTGCAAAGTTGCCTCCTTCATGGAGGAATTTCGCCACAACTCTGAAGCATAAGAGACAGGAGATATCAGTTGAAAATCTGATTGCATCTCTTGATGTTGAAGAAAAAGTTCGGGCTAAAGATACCACTGAAAAAGGAGGTGAGGTTCAGCCTACTGCTAACATGGTGCAGAGGTACCCACAGAACAAGAACAAAGGGAAGAACAAACCTGTTTTCAACAAGCCTACCAAGACTACTACCTTCAAGAAGAAGAAGTTCAACAAGGCTGAGCTAGAGTGCTACGCCTGTGGGAAGCCTGGACACTTTTCCAAGGAATGCCCTGAACGTGCAGACCGCAGAGGGAAAACAAGCTCCAAGACTGTCAACATGGTGACCGCTAGCAATACTGATGGGCATGGAAATTTACCTATTGTGCTTTCAGTATTTCAATCATCTTCATGGTGGATTGATTCGGGTGCTAACGTTCATGTGTGTGCTGACATCTCCCTGTTTACTTCTTATCAGGTCGCAAGGGATTCTTCCGTCCTAATGGGGAATGGGTCACATGCTTTGCTTCTGTTCGTGGCATTGGCACGGTGGATCTGAAGTTTACTTCAGGAAAGATCGTGCAACTAAGGAACGTGCAGCATGTCCCTACTATGAACAAGAATCTAGTTAGCGGCTCCCTTCTATGTCGAGATGGATTTAAGGTAGTTTTAGAGTCCAATAAAGTAATCGTGTCAAGATTTGGACAATTTATAGGAAAAGGCTATGAGTGCGGAGGCTTGTTCCGCTTTTCTCTTTCAGATTTTTGCAATAAGTCAATAAACCAAATTTGTGCTAGTGTTAATGATGATGCAAGTATTTGGCACTCTCGTTTATGTCATATTAATTTTGGTTTAATGTCTCGGCTATCCAGCATGAGTTTAATTCCGAACTTCACAGTTGCCAAAGGTTCTAAGTGCCATAGTTGTGTGCAATCTAAGCAACCTCGAAAGCCTCATAAGGCTGCCGAGGAAAGAAACTTGGCACCTCTAGAACTCATACATTCTGATCTTTGTGAGATGAATGGTGTGTTGACAAAAGGTGGAAAGAGATATTTCATGACTTTGATTGATGATGCGACTAGATTTTGCTATGTTTATTTGTTGCAAACTAAAGATGAAGCATTAGACTACTTTAAAATCTATAAAGCTGAAGTTGAAAATCAACTAGAGAGAAAGATCAAGCGTCTTAGGTCCGATCGTGGTGGAGAATATTTTCCAAAAGTTTTTGATGAATTTTGTGAGGAACATGGTATTATTAATGAGAGGACGCCTCCCTATTCACCTCAATCAAATGGAGTGGCCGAGAGGAAAAACCGCACATTGACTGACTTGGTGAATGCCATGTTAGACACTGCTGGTTTATCTAAGGCATGGTGGGGGGAGGCTCTATTGACTTCATGTCATGTCCTGAATAGAGTTCCCAACAATAATAAAGAGAAAACCCCTTATGAGGAGTGGGTTGGGAGAAAACCATCACTTTCTTATTTGCGCACTTGGGGATGTTTCGCAAAGGTCAATATTCCTATTCCTAAGAAACGCAAACTTGGACCAAAGACAGTGGATTGTGTCTTTCTAGGGTATGCTCAACGGAGCATTGCTTATAGGTTTTTAGTGGTAAAATCTGAAGTACCTGATATGCATGTTGATACTATAATGGAATCTCGTGATGCAACATTTTTTGAGAACATATTTCCTATGAAAGATATGCATAGCATTGCTAGATTTTCTTCTGAGATAATTCCTGAATCTAGTACAACTGATGAATATTTCGAACAATCACATGAGGAAGTCCTTGAGAAGGATAACAATGAAGTTCCTAGAAGGAACAAGAGACAAAGGATTGCAAGATCCTTTGGTGATGATTTCATTGTATACCTTGTGGAGGACACACCCAAGACGATTGCAGAAGCATATGCATCTTCGGATGTAGATGATTGGAAAGAAGCTGTTCATAATGAGATGGACTCAATTCTTTCTAATGGAACTTGGGAACTAACTGATAGACCATATAGTTGTAAACCTGTGGGCTGTAAGTGGGTGTTCAAAAAGAAGCTAAAGCCTGATGGTACTATTGATAAATACAAGGCGCGGCTAGTGGCCAAGGGCTACACTCAGAAAGAAGGCGAAGATTACTTTGACACCTATTCACCCGTTGCTAGAATGACCACCATTCGAGTGTTACTTTCCTTGGCTGCCTCTTATGGTCTTATCATTCATCAAATGGATGTAAAGACAGCTTTTCTCAATGGAGAGTTGGAAGAGGAGATCTATATGGATCAGCCTGACGGGTTTGTGGTAAAGGGTGAAGAGAGAAAGGTGTGCAAGTTGTTAAAATCTTTGTATGGTCTGAAATAGGCACCTAAGCAATGCCATGAGAAGTTTGAAAGAACTTTGACTTCTGCAGGATTTGTCATTAACGAGGCTGATAGGTGTGTTTACTATCGCCATGGTGGGGGCAATAGTGTCATATTATGTTTGTATTTGGACGACATACTGATCTTTGGTACAAACATTAATGCAATTAATGAGGTCAAGTCTTTTCTATCAAAAAGTTTTGACATGAAAGATCTGGGAGAAGCCGATGTAATTCTAAACATCAAACTTATTAAGGATGAGAGTGGGATTACATTAACGCAATCTCACTATGTTGAGAAGGTCTTGAACCGATTCGGTTTTATGGATAGCAAGCCTTCTCCAACACCTTATGATCCCAGCGTGACACTCAGAAAGAACAAGAAAGAAACGAGAGATCAATTAAGATACTCTCAAATTGTCGGTTCACTCATGTACTTAGCTAGCGCTACAAGACCAGATATCTCTTTTGCTGTGAGCAAACTGAGTAGGTTCATGTCCAACCCGGGTGATGATCATTGGCATGCACTAGAAAGGGTCTTGCGCTATCTGAGAGGTACTATGAGTTACGGAATTACTTATTCAGGGCATCCTGCTGTGCTAGAAGGATATAGTGATTCAAATTGCATCTCCGATGTTGATGTACTTTACGCAACAAGTGGGTATGTATTTACTCATGGTGGTGGCGCAGTGTCATGGAGGTCTTGCAAGCAAACCATATTGACGAGGTCAACTATGGAAGCAGAATTAACTGCATTGGACACAGCTACTGTTGAGGCAGAATGGCTGCGTGAGCTCTTGATGGACTTGCCGGTTGTTGAAAAACCTGTACCGGCTATTCTTATGAATTGTGATAACCAAACGGTTATCGCTAAAGTGAACAATTCTAAAGATAATGCAAAGTCATCAAGACACGTGAAAAGACGTTTGAAGTCTGTCAGGAAGTTGAGAAACTCCGGAGTAATAACTGTTACGTATATACAAACAGACAAAAACCTGGCAGATCCCTTTACAAAGGGACTATCACGAAATGTGATAGATATTGCATCGAGGGAGATGGGTATGAGACCCATAGATGTTACACCATAGTAGTAACCCAACCTTTGTGATCGGAGATCCCGTGAATTAGGATCTGGGAAGAACAAGCTATTGGTTAACTGAGGAGAGTAATAACTTATGATCGTCTCCAAGTGAAGATGCAAAACTCTCAGAGCTGTAAGGCTCAGATCTGTAAGGCAGGTCGGCAACATGCCTTAATGTGGTTCTATTGGCTATAATTAGCAAAGATGCTGTCCTACAGAGCAGTCTTGAAAGAACACACCTATATGAGTTCTGACTGTAAACGTCGCAGTCTATGAGATTTGGGTGATCTCTAGTAAACTCACGAAGAGACCAGGGAGTATGACGTATAAGCTCCAAACCGCGGGGTAGTCTACTGGCGGTCAGGTACTGGTTAAGACTTTGAGTGAAACCTGTTCACACAAAACTAGCAATTCAAGGCATAGTCCATTGTCAAGTTGTGAATGGATGTAGCTTAAAGTTCTAGGCAGAAGTTCAACTTAACAGTCTCTGCTGAAACACTGGTATATTAAACAAGTGGTGAGAGAAGGCAAATCTCTAAATGGGTATTTGAGATCTGGTGGGGGATTGTTAGAATTAATGGGCTAGGCCCATAGCAATTTCTGAAATCTCAAAGCCCATGTGTAAAATGGCAAGTGGTGGTGCTAAGTTTAGTCCCACCTTGGAAGTTGAAGAAGAGTTGGACCTCTTTATATAGTGGGTTCTCTCTACCACTCTAAGTGGTGTGTGAGAAGAGAAAGGGAAAACCACACGCGCGCGCTCGCTCGCCTCGCCTCGCCTCGCCTGGCCTGGCCTGGCCGGGCCGGGCCGTGGCGAGGCGAGGCGAGGCGGCGCGTACATGCGACATGCGCGTGAATGGTCCGCCGAAATCCGGTCCGTCTCCTTGCAGGAGCGCAGCTTCCTTTTGCCGTTTTATTTTTATGTCTTGGCAGACAAGTTTTTAATTTCTTGTTCGGTAAGTATACGAATTAGAAACTGAGTCGGTTTGGGATTGTGGTCGCGACACAATACCGCCTCTGGTCCTAATATATATACAACTACCGGCTGCGGCCAGAGATACACCGAAAAACACCTAGGGTTTTGCCTCATCTCACAACTTGCGCCGCCATCGTAGTCTACTCCATCCCAAATGCCGGCGCGCATCGGCGCGTGGGAGAGCAGGTCTCCGGAACCGTTCGTCTTTGCGATCCTGCATCGGGAAAGGACGAATTAGGTTTTTGGGAAGCGCTGTGCGTGACTGCTCAAATTCGTCATCACGGGTCGTCTTCCGTCCAAGTCGGGCGGTGCTACTCATCGTCGTATTCATCGCCGTCAGCAGCAGATCGTCGCCAACATCGTCATCAACACTGTCGCACCCATAATAGCTAACGATCAGTACGTCCAACATCCTCTGTTCATGTCTGTTTCTACAGCTACTGTTACGTGTTTGCTGCTGTTATGCATGTCTTGCTGTTCTTCTAGTTTGCTAGATTTTTGCATGCTAGTATCTCTTCTAGTCATGAATTATTTACTGGAATTAATCATGAACTTGCCTAATATTCCAACAGCTGGGACCGGAACGGAACTACGTTGCTAGAGACGGGATGCCCAGGAGGAAGCGGCTGGAGGCGGCAGCGGCGAATCCAGGCAGCAGCTGCGCAAACACGAGACATGCATTTCATCAGTTGGCAATGGAAGCATCAATCATATTCATACATACCTGTGTTTCTTTATAAGCACTCCACTTCTCCGACTCACACCATTGACTTCCACCTCAATAACCTGGTTAATCAACAACACATGATCCATGGGGTGATGATAAACCTTGTATATATCTGAAAATTGATGGGAGGCAGTGTGGAGTATTAGATCTCTGACCTCTGACGGGCTGATGAGCCTATGGAAGAAGGGGATGGTGAGGGCGGCGTTGAACACCTAGGCCCAACGTCGGAAGGGTGACACACACATCACTAAGCTAGCAAGCACACACACAGCAAGAAATCATAGCAATCAAGCACGGAGGCTAGGAGAACGGCTGGGACCGGAACGGAACTACCTTGCTAGAGAAGGGATGCCCAGGAGGAAGCGGCTGGAGGCGGCAGTGGCGAATCCAGGCAGCAGCTGCGCAAACACGAGACATGCATTTCATCAGTTGGCAATGGAAGCATCCATCGTATTCATACATACATGTGTTTCTTTATAAGCACTCCACTTCTCCGACTCACACCGTTGACTTCCACCTCAATAACCTGGTTAATCAACAACACATGATCCATGGGGTGACGATAAACCTTGTATATATCTGAAAATTGATGGGAGGTAGTGTGGAGTATTAGATCTCTGACCTCTGACGGGCTGATGAGCCGATGGAAGAAGGGGATGGTGAGGGCGGCGTTGAACACCTTGGCCCAATGCCGGAAGGGAGCATCCAAAGGAGCACCTCACGGACGGCCTCCTACTGCTACGCGTGCAAGCACCTCGCATCTCGCCTTCTCCTCATCCTCGCCGGCCAGCTTTTCTTCCTTCCGGCAAACTTCTGCATCTTGCGCACGAACATCCCATGAACACGTGCTCCAGCGGCTCGTCCCTGTAGTCTGTCTTCTCCACCATTGGCCAAGGCCTAATTTGTGCTAGCAAAAGAAATCGCATCATGAGCAAAAGAACGAACTCACAACTAACATTTCAAATCGAGATTTACCCATTAGCAATCACAAAATGTATAAATAAAGGGGCTTCTAATTGACCACCTGAGTATTTCGAGTTGTGCCGAAATCCATGAGTAGAGCACCAGCTGCAAGTGTCGTCGACCACCCGCTGAGGCCGCCGTGGGCCGCACGACCGCATGAGCCGCCGTCCGCCGCACCACGAGGAAGAGGTGGAGTCCCGCCTCCGGTGCAGCGCGCCCGAACCCCAGCTTCGTCGCAGCTCCCGGTCCAAGAGCGGATCGAGCAGCGGCCAACCTCCAGGTCGCGCCCGTCCTCGCCGGCGCAGGCCGACGCCAGTCATTCTCTCTCCCTCCCTCTCATCTTCCTCTCTCTCTCGTAGGGTTCGCGCGGGAGGAGGGGACTGGGGTCATAGACGGAGAAGCCGTCCACGCCTTGGAACCGAACCTCCAGACCTGGTCCTGGGGTTCGCAACTCGATGCCGCCACCGGAGCGTCTCCGCCATCGCTGCACCTCTCACGGTCCAGCCGACGCAGAGATCAGGAAGGAGGAGGAAGCTAGAAGAGAGAGAGAAAGAGAGAGAGAGAGAGAGAGAGAGAGAGAGAGAGAGAGAGAGAGAGAGGAGACGAGTGGGTGGCTAGAGGAACAAGCTCGGCGGGGAAGGGTGGGGTGCGGGGGGGAGGGGAGGAGGGAGGTGTGCTGGGCGCGGCGGCTGCGGGGATTAGGAGAAAGAGGACCGGTGTTTGACTGACGCGGCGTGGGAAGGGCATGGGACGCACGTTGCGCCGCGCAGCGCGGGACGATTTTTATCTCCCGCTGGATGACCCGGTCAATAGGCACGCGGAAGAAAACAAGGCCAGCAACTGTTGTGTGGACCATCAGCCAACATGGCCCACCCGTGATAGTTCGCGGGGCGGGTTCGTACGCGGCAGTCCATCCTCTATCTCCCTCTAGCCAATTGCAGACGAGCTCGCCCACTCCGCACGACGCGGAAGGCGCGTGTGGAGAGGCGCGCGTACACCCAGAAAAGTTTGACCCAGCGAATCGGATCTAGCCTGAGCCCACACGCCATACACTGTTCAGATTTCACCACGCGGTCAAAACGACTAGAGTCAATTTGCAGCGAGATCCAACGAACGGCGGGCAAAAAAAGACTCGGTCAACCCTCATCGAACGGCCAGCGAAAGAACTGATCGGTGGAGCATTCTCCAAGCGAGTTGGGTAGCCTCTATATTGTTTTAAATTTATTGACCTTTTTCTCTTTCCTCATCTCTTTGCGCCTCCACTATCCACCTCTAATTAGCCTCCTCGAGCATCTTCTCGTAAGCAAAAATCATGGACTTATTGACTATTTGTCCTGCTTGCTGATATGAATTTACTCGTCACCGTGAACTTGAAAAATTAGTTTTTGACTGCACGTCCCTTTTGCTCAATTATTAGACCCAGCCACCAGTGGGGTGGGGGAATTTAAGATGTAAACTGCGATGAGGGTGAATTTGCATGCCAGTGGGGCGGGAGAGTTGCCAAGTTGGCTACCTAAGCCGTGTAGTTTCTCATCATCTTTAGCATAATGAGGTTAGCAGATAGAACTTGCATCATTTTGATTTACTTTGCTTTATAATTATATTACTTTTATTTTTGTGTGTGTTTTGTCACAGTTATTTCTTCTGGAAGCTATTGTTTCCTAGTCCGTGAAATGTGTGATGCACTGTTAAATGTTAGACGATACGTATTTCCTCCTATATATTTATTATAATTTTTTCTATGCACAAATGATAGTTGTAAAAATAATTTTGTTAAAAAGCTGTGTGAAAATTAATATTCATGTTGGCGACCAAACTTGATTGATTTATATAATATATGGAAGTTCATGTAATTTTGTTTACTAAAACTTTTGTAGGCATATTTAATATTTATTAAACAAAAGTATTCCTATTTTAGTAATCTCTTTACCCCATTCCTTTTGTTATGTGCGTACACATCACTTCTTTTTTTACTCCAGGTAGAGAAACATTATTGCCAACATGAAGTATGTATTTTGAATATCCCGCAAAAAATATATTTATTTTTAACAGCACTCCTTACCCCATTCCTTTTGTTATGTGTGTACACCCAGAAAAGTTTGACCCAGCCAATCGGATCTAGCCTGAGCCCACACGCCATACACTGTTCAGATTTCACCACATGGTCAAAACGACAAGAGTCAATTTCCAGCGAGATCCAACGGACGACAGGCAAAAAATGACTCGGTCAATCCTCATCGAACGGCCAGTGAAAGAACTGATGGGCGGAGCATTCTCCAAGCGAGTTGGCTAGCCTATGTATTGTTTTAAATTTATTGACCTTCCTCTCTTTGCTCATCTCTTTGCGCCTCCACTATCCACCTCTGATTAGCCTCCTTGAGCATCTTCTCGTAAGCAAAAATCATGGACTTATTGACTATTTGTCCTGCTAGCTGACATGATTTTACTCGTCACCGTGAACTTGAAAAATTAGTTTTTGACTGCACGTCCCTTCTGCTTAATTATTAGACCCAGCCGCCAGTGGGGCGGGGGAATTTGAGATGTAAACTGTGATGAGGGTGAATTTACATGCTAGTGGGGCGGGAGAGTTGCCAAGTTGGCTACATAAGCCGTGTAGTTTCTCGTCATCTTTAGCATAGTGAGGTTAGCAGATAGAACTTGCATCATTTTAATTTACTTTGCTTTATAATTATTTTACTTCTATTTTTGTGTGTGTTTTGTCACAGTTATTTCTTCTGGAAGCTGTTGTTTCCTGGTCCGTGAAGTGTGTGATGCACTGTTAAATGTTAGACGATACGTATTTCCTCCGATATATTTATTATAATTTTTTCTATGCACAAATGATAGTTTTAAAAATAATTTTGTTAAAAAGCTGTGTGAAAATTAATATTCATGTTGGCGACCAAACTTGATTGATTTATATAATATATGGAAGTTCACGTAATTTTGTTTACTAAAACTTTTGTAGGCATATTTAATATTTATTTAACAAAAGTATTCCTATTTTAGTAATCTCTTTACCCCACTCCTTTTGTTATGTGCATACACATCACTTCTTTTTTTACTCCAGGTAGAGAAACATTATTGCCAACATGAAGTATGTATTTTGAATATCCCGCAAAAAATATATTTATTTTTAACAGCTCTCTTTACCTCACTCCTTTTGTTATGTGCGTACACATCATTTTTTTTTACTCTAGTTAGAGAAACTTTGTTGCCCAACGTGAAGTGCGTATTATGATTATCACACAAAAAAACAGTATATTTTTAACAGCTCTCAACTTTAAACACTAAAGTACCTCAGGATTCATTTTTTAATGTGGATCGGATTGGTTAATTTGCTGAAACCATAAACGACCTCAACACATGTATTATGCTCGGACTCTTTTTTGTGGTGTTTAGATTTTCCATAGTTGCATGCCGTCAAAGTTTTTGCCCTGATTGATTCGGACAGATTTTTAATAGAAAAGGCTTACGTGTTGGATGAAGGGCGTGTAACACAATTTGTATGTATGAAGTGACCTGATTTTGTACGTTCGCTATTTTCTAATTGCATACATGCACTTCTTTAAAGCAAATCCCAACCGTTTTCTAAGCTATTTTTTTACTGTTGCTTTTCTCAAAATATTCTAAATTAATGTACGTATTGTTGCCAAAACAAAATAAGAACGCCAGGATCCGTGGTCATGTCCGTCTATGGTTCTCGCTGGAAACCCGTCTATTGCTATGTCAAATTGCCATGTTTTTCTGGCTCGTGGACTCTAGTAAACACTAGCTTAGCCCGCGCGGCGACACGCCGCGCCCATCGATCAGTCGCGACTATGTAGACTATGGTCCAAGTAATAGAGTAATAAATAGTTATTCGCTATCAAAAAAAGGGACGTACAATACGTTATGATGAAATTTGTTGTATAACTTGAGGCTTTTTAGCAAATTGTTTTGTTCAAGACAAATTATAGACACAAATATCTATCATTATGGAAACTTTTAGTTTATTTTGTACATAGCAAGGGTCTGTCCACCAAGTTGAAACAAATACACAACATGGCCAAAAGTAAGGAACATCAGAACAGTGCTTTCGGTAGCTAAAATTTAATAAATTTCCACATTTCATAACAAAAAAACTTAGATCTGATCCAAAGTACAACCATTGAGGCAGTACAAAAATCAACTATTTTGATCATCACATAAAAATTAATGTGCATTTCATGGAAAAAAATTAGAGATAAAATAATTTAGCCAAGAGAAAAAACTATTTCAGATTACAAAAGGCGCTCCGAAGAGTAATTGTGTATATTATTCAAAAGAACACTTTGTTACCTTCAGGCTTTAATTAGCCGGTTAAATCTTGTGGAATCAGGCAATGATATAAATTCTTACCATAAACAGCAAAATTAAGCAGCTCTTAATATAGAAACAACCATATCACTCGGAGTGAAGGGAGCATGATGCGATGAACTGATGATGATCTAGAGTAATAAATAGTTATTCGCTATCAAAAAAAGGGACGTACAATACGTTATGATGAAATTTGTTGTATAACTTGAGGCTTTTTAGCAAATTGTTTTGTTCAAGAAAAATTATAGACACAAATATCTATCATTATGGAAACTTTTAGTTTATTTTGTACATAGCAAGGGTCTGTCCGCCAAGTTGAAAGAAATACACAACATGGCCAAAAGTAAGGAACATCAGAACAGTGCTTTCGGTAGCTAAAATTTAATAAATTTCCACATTTCATAACAAAAAAACTTAGATCTGATCCAAAGTACAACCATTGAGGCAGTACAAAAATCAACTATTTTGATCATCACATAAAAATTAATGTGCATTTCATGGAAAAAAATTAGAGATAAAATAATTTAGCCAAGAGAAAAAACTATTTCAGATCACAAAAGGCGCTCCGAAGAGTAATTGTGTATATTATTCAAAAGAACACTTTGTTACCTTCAGGCTTTAATTAGCCGGTTAAATCTTGTGGAATCAGGCAATGATATAAATTCTTACCATAAACAGCAAAATTAAGCAGCTTTTAATATAGAAACAACCATATCACTCGGAGTGAAGGGAGCATTATGCGATGAACTGATGATGATCTATGGTAGCATATACCCAAGGAAACAGTGTTCATGGAAACTTTGTTAAACAACCCATGATCAGCTTAAAAGTATTCCTTCGTGTGTCTCCACTAAAACAAAGCAATATTTATACACCCACAGGTCAGAACAATATGAGCCATTATTTGATATAAACCAACAAGGCTTGAACATACTTGTTTCTCTACCTCACCAAGTGGCAGCCAGAAAGAGCTTTAACAGATCAAAAACCACTTGCAACATGAAGTTGGGAGCCTCGTCTTATTTCACAAAATGGCAGGAGGAAGGGCCTTAATTTTTTCCAGTAACCTCATGAATATAATTAGCCAAATATGCGGCATTTCATCTGATTACACCAGTCATGTTGAAGGAGGGAACATCAATAAAATTAGGCATAAGCAATCAATCAAATGAAGAGAGATGTACTTAGAAATAAGACTAACAAACTTTCTCAGATACTATCCTGCCATTAAGAATCTGTTCAAGAAGGTGAAGCATTCACTTTTATGTTACAGTTCAGAGTCAAAAAAAACTTTTATGTTACAGTTACTGACAACGGACAACTGTGAATGGAAACAAAATTCTCAGCAATACATATATGAAACTAAGTAACATGACTTAGAAAATATAATGTAAAAGATCATAATAAACTACTGCTAAGTATGTTCAATAGTAATACGACCTCAGTTTGTAACCCAGAAATTTCTATCACCAAAACATCTTAGAAGGTTCAGTGCCAGTGATGTGCCTGCCATAAAACCAAATGCCAGTTTTCAGTTAAAAAATAAGCGGAAGACTATATGTTCTGCCCCCAAGGGTATAAGACCGAGTGGGGCCAACTAAAGACAGACCCCAGGATTCCATTTTTAATGTATGTTGTTGTATAATGAATGAGGGGCTTGTATGCTTAGATTACTATTTGGTTTTTGATGTGATGAAAATTGGAGGGAAAGATGCTGGACAGACTAATTTGATCAATCGGGTGAGTAGAAGTATTAGAGTTTTGGCCATCTCGTCCATTACATTTGGATGGAGCGAGTACATGTTAATATGATAAATATATATGCATATTGTATGGGTTATGTACATATAAAAATCAGTGCAGCAGGCCTTTTTCTATAACTAAACATCTTGGTGAAGAGAAGTATATCGCCGAGTTCCAGTGTGAAAATATTGGTTTTAGTCCCTGGTCAAATGGACCGATGCATATTATGTTTGGTTGTACCACGAAAAATAACTTGGCTGCTTGAAGATATTCAACTGAGGTAGACGATGCAATTTTGGCGGACATGATGTTTTACGATCATCAATACAGCAGAATATGCAAAAGATGGGATAAAGCAGGTTCAGCATAATATCTAGTTTGTTTATTTGTTTGAGGAACACTTATTTGCTTGGGGAATAATGAAGTGTGCTTGCACCATTAGACATGAGATGAATTTGAACAAACGATCTGCATTCATATATGCAATGTACCAGAAACCAGTGCTGCTCTGACTTGCCTCTGCGTTACCTCTGAACCAGTGCTGCTCTGTACCGGAAATCGGGAATTTACTCATCAGGTCACTGCATCTACTTTATTGCGGTTAAACCACCAAACCCAAAGAAATACCTGCAATTTATTTAATAGTCGTATCAGATTTTTATTCAGAATGTGTTGAGCTATTTCTGTTGCCAAGCTACATTCTTGTACATTGGATTCTCAAGGAGCATCACTTGCGAGACATTTCACCCCCTTAACGCACAGGACATACAGGTTCTACATTGTTAGCGCCCCTGACAAGCAGGACCCACTGGGCAGCGACCACAGCAGCACAGCTACTGCCCAGCGGCCCACACGAGCCAGACAGCCCAGCCAACGCGTCCATGGGCCGGAGTGGGTCAACTGAGCCCGCACCGCTCGCTACTTCAGGGAGGCGCACGAAGAGCACACCATCCAGTGGATCAAAGGACGAACCGGCGGCTACCTACTCACTCTCTCCCGAACCCTAGTTCTTCCTCTATTCCTCCCCAAATTCGAGAGCAAGGCTCCTGTAATCGATTTGTACCAGCTACTACTTCAGAGAGCAATCCATAGATCGATCCCTATACTCTGTACCTAACATCTGGTATTAGAGATCCAGCCACCACTCCTTCCCGCTCCAATCTGGCGAATCTCATCGAGACAAGAGGGCTGCGACACGCACGAGAAGCCATGGATCCGAGCATCTTAGCTTTCCTCGCCCGCTTCGAAAACAAGATCGAGGCCGCCATCGACGGCCTGACCAAGGCCCAGCAGTCTACCGCGACGAAGATCGACGATCTGCTCTCGTGGCGTCCCGATCTCGAGCGCCGTGTAGCAGATCTGGGTGACGCCGTCACCGGACTACAACGTGCGCAAGCACCTCCACCAGCTCACCCCGACGCGGATCAAGTGCCCGAGGGCGCTGACGCGGGGATCCATCCTCAAGGGCCCGATGGCCACGGTGAATTTCAGATCAAACGGGGGCCATCGGCGGCGTCCCTCACGACGCCGCCGCCGCTCCCGACTAACAGTACGACCCCGAACCCCACCTCTCCCGTTCCGCTGTCCCCGTTCTCGCATGCCAGCCAGATGCTCACCGGGCTTGGCCAAGGGCACCCCTCCATTTCCTTTGTTTCCGCAGTTCTCGGGTGAAAATCCTAATCTATGGAAAACTCTATGTGAGCAGTATTTTTCCATGTTTGGGATTGTGCCTTCATTTTGGGTTCCTATGGCATCTCTGAATTTTTCTGGGCCAGCAGCAATATGGCTGCAATCCATCCAGCGCCGTCTGGGTGAATTCGATTGGGACTCGTTCACTGCACTTCTCTGCACGCGGTTCGGCCGCGATCGCCACCAAACTCTCATTCCAATTAATGCAGTTCACCAAACCACTACAGTAGCAGATTATATTGAGAGATTCGAGTCTATCATCAACCATTTGAATTCATATTCTGAAACAATTCACCCTTACTATTTTCTCACACGTTTTGTCGAGGGCCTGAGGACGGACATCAGGGCGGTCGTCATGGTGCAGCGGCCCCCTGATCTGGACACAGCGTGCGCGCTTGCGCAGCTCCAGGAGGAGGTGGCGGATGTGGCTCGGGGACACCCACCACGACCACCCGACGCGCCTTCAAGGACTGCAGTGCCTTTGCCACTGCCCCCACCTCCGGTGCACCACTCGACTCCAACAATCGCCATCGATCGACGCGGGACTGACGCCGCGCGAGCGGACTTGTCCAAGATCAAAGCGCTGAGGGACTATCGACGCGCCCGTGGCCTCTGCTTCAAGTGTGGCGAGAAGTGGGGACATGATCATGTATGCCACACTTCGGTGCAGTTACACGTCGTCGAAGAGCTCCTCGACATGATCGGCCTCGACAACTTCATCGACACTCAAGTGCAGCAAGACGAAGGCCCAAACGACACAGTCATGGCAATTTCTCTTTCTGCCGTGACTTGCGGCGTCTCTGCCAAGGCATTCCAGTTACGAGCCTGGATACAAGGGCGCGAGAGTGCTCCTTCTCATCGACTCGGGCAGCTCCAACTCCTTCATCGACGAGCAACTGGCCACGACTCTCCGCCGGTGTCCGAGCAATGACCATACCGGGCCGTGTTCGAGTCGCGGACGGCGGAAATGATCTGCTCCACTTACATTCCCCACTGCGTGTGGTATGCTCAAGGGCATGAATTTTTCACAGATCTGAAGGTGCTTCCTCTCTGTACCTACGACACCATCCTAGGGATGGATTGGCTCGAAGAACACAGTCCCATGACTGTCGATTGGCGCGCTCGTTTCATCGAAACGATCACCCAGCGGGGCCTATTCGTCTGAATGGACATGATGCAGCTTCTGTCGTTTGCGAAACCATCAATAGCATCCAACTGTAGAGCCTCTGCAGCAACGGAGCAGTCTCACATATCGTGCACTTATGCATGATTGCACCAGACAAGGAATCAATAGCACCTGTTCCCGACTGTATTCAGAAGGTGGTCGATGAATTCGCAGATGTTTTCTCTGAACCAAAAGGCCTTCCTCCTCAACGTGATTGTGATCACAGGATTCCGCTCATTCCCAGAGCGCAACCAGCCAATATCAGGCCTTACAGACACAAGCCAGAACACAAGACTGAGATAGAGAAACAAGTTGAAGAGTTGTTGCGATCTGGTGTGATACAGAGAAGCACGAGCAGCCCGTTCTCCTCACCAGTCATCTTAGTCAAGAAGAAAGATGGTACATGGCGGCTGTGCATCGATTACCGCCAACTCAACGTGCTCACAGTGGTCGCCAGGTTCCCAGTAGATGTCATTGAAGAACTTTTGGATGAACTCCACGGCGCAGCTTGGTTCTCCAAGCTGGATCTTCGCGCAGGCTACCATCAGATCCGCTTAGCCCCCGGAGAGGAATACAAGACAGCTTTTTAGACACACCAGGGGCACTTTGAATTCCGGGTGGTCTCTTTTGGTCTTGCGGGAGCACCGGCCACTTTCATCAGAGCAGTCACCACCACACTCAAGCCAGTCAACCGTGTGTGTGTACTGTCATTCTTCGACGATATTCTCGTCTTTAGTGCAACACTCCGTGAGCATGTTGAGCATCTGAGGCAAGTGCTCACTCTTCTCCGCAAAGACAGTTGGAAAGCCAAACTTAGCAAGTGTGCTTTCGGTTAGCAGCAGATTTCTTATCTCGGTCATGTCATCAGTTCGCAAGGTGTCGCTACTGAACCCTACAAAATTGCAGCAGTCAGCAACTAGACAGCACCAACAAATGTCAAAGAGGTTCGCAGTTTCCTGGGACTTGCAGGCTACTACAGGAGGTTCGTCAAAAACTTTGGAGTGATCGCGCGCCCTCTGTTTAACTTGCTCAAGAAAGGGACTCCTTTCCTCTGGACTTCTACAACTGAAACAGCCTTTCAGGTGCTCAAGAAACAACTGATTTCTGCTCCAGTGCTGGCTCTCCCTAATTTCAAACAGCCATTTACAATTGAGACAGATGCAAGCGACCATGGCATTGGCGCGATCCTTCAGCAACAGGGGCACCCAATCGCCTTCATGAGCAAAGCGCTCAGTCCATGCTACCAAGAGCTGTCCACGTACGAGAAGGAATACTTGGCTATAGTAGTAGCCGTGGATCAGTGGCGCCCGTACCTGCAACACGCAGAATTTGACATACTGACGTACCAGAAGAGCTTGATTCACTTGGAGCACCAGCACCTGACAACTCCTTGGCAGAAAAAAGCTTTCACCAAGCTGCTTGGCCTACGCTATCGCATCAGGTACAAAAAAGGGGTTGAGAATGCTGGCGCAGACGCGCTGTCTCGTGCCAACCCAAGCGACACGCTTTTCTTGACCACGTCATGCAGCCCTGCGTGGCTCGAGGATGTCATCAGCAGTTACCACAGCAACGACCAAGCGTCACGTCTGCTGTCGCAACTGGCCATCCGGGAGGACCCAAAAGGCAAATTTTCTCTCTGGCAAGGGATTATCTATTTCAGAGGCAGGATTTGGCTGGGGGGAGCACCAGTATACAGCAAATGATCATATCAGCTTTCCACGACAGCCCCATCGGCGGCCATTCTGGGTTCCATGTTACCTACCGTCGCATTCGACATCTTTTTGCCTGGCCCAAGATGAAGCCCCAAATTCAGCAGTATGTTCGCTGTTGCCAGGTGTGTCAGCAAGCTAAACCAGACCGTGCAGCAGCCCCAGGTCTGCTACTGCCACTACCGGTTCCTCAGCAACCTTGGGATCTGATTTCAATGGATTTCGTCGATGGTCTTCCCCAGTCCAGCAAGTTCAACTGCTTGTTGGTGCTAGTTGACAAACGCACCAAGTTTGCTTAATTCCTCCCTCTGGCTCATCCATACACGGCGGCTTCGGTGGCACAACTATACATGAATCAGATTTATAGGACACATGGTCTACTTAAGGCGATCGTCTCTGATAGGGACCCAGTCTTCACCAGCCACTTCTGGCAGGAGTTGTTCCGTGGGGCAGGCACCGAACTTCGTTTGAGCACAGCAAATCACCCCCAGACTGACGGGCAAACTGAACGTGTCAATCAGTGCGTCGAGACCTTCCTTCGTTGTTTCACTCAAGCATGTCCCAGGAGATGGAATTTTTGGAACCCACTCGCTCAATTCTGCTACAACAATGCACATCACTCTGCTATCGGCATGACTCCATTCAAGGCACTGTTCGGATACGAACCTTCACAACTGGGGATTACCGCAAAGAGCATTTGCTCAGTGCCAGCGCTGCAATCTTGGCTGGATGAAAGAGCAACAGTTCAAGATCTGCTACAACAGCATTTGAACAGAGCACGACCACTCATGAAAGACCAAGCAAACAAGAAGCGATCTTTCAGAGAATTCCAAGTGGGCGAGCATGTGTTCCTCAAACTGCAACCATACATTCAGTCATCTGTGGCGCCGCGAGCGAACCACAAACTTGCATACAAGTTCTACAGGCCATTCCTCATCGTCGACAAAATCAACGAAGTGGCGTATAAACTGCAACTACCACCTGAAGCCAAAGTGCACCCAGTCTTTCACGTGTCGCTGCTTCGCCGTGCTCTACTCCCTGGTATGTCAGTCGAACCACAATTGCCTCATTGTTCTGACGATCTTGCTGTGCCGGTGGCAGTTTTGCAAACGCATTGGTGCAAAAAGAACGGGGGTGTGCAGGAACAAGTGAAGGTGCAATGGTCTAACTCTGCCACTTTGGGCACCACCTGGGAGGACAAGGCCAGCCTCATGGCGCGCTTTCCTCATGCAGAGACTTGGGGACAATCCTCATCTCAAGGAGAGGGGGATGTTAGCACCCCTGACAAGCAGGACCCACTGGGCAGTGACCACAGCAGCACAGCTACTGCCCAGCGGCCCACACGAGCCAGACGGCCCAGCCAACGCGTCCATGGGCCGGAGTGGGTCAACTGAGCCCGCACCGCTCGCTACTTCAGGGAGGCGCACGAAGAGCACACCATCCAGTGGATCAAAGGACGAACCGGCGGCTACCTACTCACTCTCTCCCGAACCCTAGTTCTTCCTCTATTCCTCCACAAATTCGAGAGCAAGGCTCCTGTAATCGATTTGTACCAGCTACTACTTCAGAGAGCAATCCATAGATCGATCCCTATACTCTGTACCTAACATACATCCACCCCTCACACTCCTAATTTCAAATCGAGTTGGCAGGCTATTGTAAGGCAGGTAATCAACCTTCTAGATGGAATGTTGGATTTTACTCTGGCAAGGTAGGTCTTAAACAGATTATCATCTGGATATCTATTGTTTGAGCTCCCCATGCTGCTAACACCATCAGATATTGTTTGCTCTGGACATCTTCACGCTCTTATAGGCAGTCACCCATCATTTTACTTAGACTGAAGAAGGTGTCTATCGAAAAAAAGGAAAAAAATTTGTAAGTGCAAAGAAACACATATAGGGTTGCACATAATTTGTAAGAGATGATCAAGGCATATAGTTGAGCAAGTAGCAAATGGCATGAATTTATTCATGATACACTACGTATCAAGGGTGTAAATCTTCCTTAGCTAGGTCCAAATGCACATAGATACAGTACAGGAATGATGTGTGATATGTCATTGTAGGTTTCAGACCTGATGAAAAGTTTATTACAGTACAGGAATGATGAGAAATCGGAAATTTCTGTACTGGAATGATGTGTAATTAAATTCATGAAAAACATAATATTGAATTTGTATTCAGAAAAGTGTAGCAATCTAGAGAGGAATAAAGAAGATGCAGAATGTCTGAAACTTCTCAAAACCGGATACAATTATACAAAAGCAACCTGACAGAGTATACGTCTAGGAATCTGCCAAATTCAGTGTCTCTTATAGCTAGCCCACCAAGGACCACGACGTAATCACCATCACTGTGGCTCAACCAGAATTGGATCGAATAATAAGGAGGCAAATGCAGCAGCTAATATGGCGCAAATGCACACCAACTTGGCAGCAAGAACAGATGGGATGTAAGCGCCTTCAGTGATCTTACAACCTGCAAATGACAACATACAGACAGTACGCCTTTACTCTGAATAACCGAGGAGGAGCTGCCTTTATCCTCCGCTCAAGCTACTTACAAAGTTAGAACTGTATAAAGTTTTGAAGCGTATCGCTCTGAATGGATCACTCGTCCAGCAGCCTTCTGACACGTAAAATAGGCAGAGTGAGCATTATCAGGTCCCATAATTCCGGGTCAGGATTCTCGAGCACGATGACGCGCACCACTGTGCACCACGCCGACGGCAGGTAGTAGAGCGCGGGCCTCTCGCACTGGTTGTGCGCCAGGGGCTTCGTGTTCAACGCGCGCGCCTTGTAGTCGGCGCGCCGGTATCGGTTCATGAACGTCCGCGCCGGCATCTCCATCTCCCGTGCCAGCACGACGCCCTCGCCACCGTCACCAGTGACCACGAACCCCCACGCCACTGACACCGTCCACCGGTTCGCCGCGATGTAGCATATCGACTGCTGCATCACCCCCGCCGAACAGCCTCCGCAGAGATGTCGGGCGCGAATGCACGTTGGGGATCAGCGGCCGGCCGGCCGCACTATGTCGAGGTGGTGCAGCGACACCAGCGGCGCCACCTGGTGAGCGGCAAGGGGGCCAGGAGGTCACTGTACACGTCGTACTGGGTGAACCCTGAGTGTCGGCACGCCCAGCTCCGCCATGCACGATGTAGTAGGGGACGGCGAGGAGGTTGTCCGGGAGGAAGACCGTGTCGTCGTCGCCCATGACGAACCAGCGTACACCTGGGAGACCGAGGCGGAAGGTTTCGGAGACGACGGTCGACATGTGAGATGCGGATGGCAGAGCGATGACCGCGTGTGTAGGGGAAACCGGAGGTATCTGAGAAGATCTTGATGGCCAGCAGCTCCTCCAGGACGCTCGACTCCCGCACCCATCAGTCCAGCCACACGAACCCGGCGCCACCAAATCTTTATGTACTCCTTCCGCTTCTCCAACAGGCGCGCCAACGCCGCGAAGCCGAACACCGCAGCTTAATCTTCGTCGTGGACACCATGGCCGTGGCAGGTTTTGATGGTGATGGCGTACTCGTCGTCGACACCACCGTCACCGTGGCAGGTGGTGGTGGCATCCTCGCCGTCGACACCACCGTGACACTGTGGCGGGCGTCGGTGGGAGCGCCAATCGTGACTAATTAGGAGGATAGTGTTGTGGGCGGCTTCTTCTAGCTGGAGGCATCCCGGCGCTGCGGCGCGGGGCAAGATGCTACATACGAAGAAGAGCCCTTTTATAGGCCAGTACGGTGACGAATAGGTGGCTGAGTTATGCACGGCATTGGAGGAGAGTTTTCGGGAGCGTCCAGAACACACGGCTGAAGCGCTACCGACTTGAAGTTGTACACAGCGCACACATGCCAACCCACGGACAAAAGATGCAACTCATGGATAACGTGGGAAGATTTCAAGTAGTACTATGTAAATCGACACGTACATGCCACCAAACAACAGCACCTAGAAGCAGCTGGTGTATAGACCCATCCAAACAGGAACAAAAAAAACGACATAGTCAAATCAGATACAGATGCCATGCAGCACATGCCGAGCAAAAGGGATGTCCTGTTTATGATGCAGGATTGCTAAATCCACCCTAAAGTGTACCCTCCAAGGTCCCCCGGTAATTATCGTGGCAGCACCTCATTGGTCCGATTTTTACTGCAAGAAAAAGTCAAAAAAACAAGAAAAAAAATCCTGGCTAGGTTTAGTATATTTATAATACTGATAAATCTCGTCCATTGATACATCTTAACTTTGTATAGTTAAATCTTTACCGTTCATTTTCTATCGTTTTAATAATATAATAGATTTCCATAAGTCTTGCATCTTGCCCATCAATGTTACACAGGAGGAAGCAGTTAGATTGGCTGCTATTTTCGGTTGTCAGGTTGGATCCCTTCCTTTCATATACCTGGGTTTACCTGTGGGTACCACAAAGCCTAAAAATTCAAGATCTGGTGCCTGTTGTTGACATAGTTGAAAGGAGGCTCTCTTCTAGTTCCTCTCTGCTTTCCCAAGGTGCAAGATTGCAACTTTTGGTGGAGAGATATCATGAAGCTAAATGAGCTTTATAGATCTCATACTACTATCACCATCAATGATGGCAACAACTCTCTGTTTTGGCATGATGCTTGGAACTTGGGTGGAAGCCATTTGCCTATTAAGGAGAGATTCCCCAGACTCTTCTCCTTTGCTCTGGATGACAAGATATCTGTCAAGGACTTTATTGCAGATTTCGATATTGGTACTTATTTTCAATTACCATTATCTCATGAAGCAATGGATGAGCTGGTTTCTCTTAACTTTGCTTTAAGTGGATTACAAAGATGTCCCCAGGAACCTGACTCTTGGTCATGGACACCTGGTAAAGGATCATACTCTGCCAAGAGTTAGCACTACTGCAGGATGCTGCTAACGCAACACTACGATCAGAGACCCTTCGGGAAACTATGTGCGATGCAATAATCGCAAACGGTGCTATATGAAAACCGTCAGAAATGCATAAAACGTTTGCGACGACGGATGCATCGAACACGGTTCAGCTTTTAGTTGCGTGTGCGATGAAGGGCATACGGTTCAGTTCAATTAACTATTTGCGATGAGGAGGAACAAAAGAAACGGGCAGCGAGATGAAGGCGTGTGCGATACACGGCATACGGTTTACTTGGATGAACTGTTTGTGATTAGGCAACACAAAAGAAACGGTCAGCCAGATCAAGGTGTGTGCGATATACAACATATGGTTCATTCAGAGGAATTGTTTGTGATTAGGCAACATAAAAGAAACGGTCAGCCAGATCAATGTGTGTGCGATATACGGCATGCGGTTAACTCGGATGAACTGTTTGCGTTGACACAAGAGAACAGAAACGGTTCAACTTAACAAGACGTGTGTGTTGTGCGATGGGATTGCATGCGGTTCACTCGGCCCTTGTGGTCAGTCTGTGACCTCTGTGGCAACCGTTCGCTCCCCAGGCGCCTCTTCGTGTACCATGGCAACCGTCCACCAACTCTTCGCCTTTCCCTCTCGATTTGGAACTGCTATCGCACGCTAGTTCTTCCTCCCTCCTCCATTTGCCTTCACCCTTCCTTCTTCCATTGTTTGATCGTCTTCTCCATGGAGGGAACAAGCCGGAAACGACCCCGTTATTCTTGCCCCGATCTAAATGATGACGCAATGGAGGTACTCATTGATCGGTGCGATCTCATCACCTCGGCTAGCATGGTAGGTTCGTTCAAGACCATTCTCGAATCAATTAATAACATCATTACAAGGAACCCAAGGGTCCAAGAGTGGTTTGATCTCCCCTATCTTCTTCGTCGTGACCCTGCTGACTGGCGCGGGGATGAGGGAAGCCTCGCCTTGTGTAAGTTGATGCTGCTTGATAATGATACGTATGATGTTAAGATGCCATCGCTTGAGGGCAAGGCTTGGGCAGGCGCAACTGGAGATTGGGTTGTTTATATTGGGTATAACTGCGAGTGGGAACTTGTGAATGTGTACACTCGTCACCGGGTAGGCGAACTCGGGTCTGGCCGCCTTCTCGCCATCCATGTCCAGCTCCTCCATTTCTAACCTTCTAACAAGAACTTTAAGGCATGTCGGACATATACAAACAAAGTGCAAATTTAAAAGATTTGTAATATTCAAGCATACTAACTGAAGGAGCTCCTTAAAGAAAATGGAAAGAACAACTTGAAAACAGAGTGTCATTTGTGCGGAAGTTCACAGAATGAATAGGAGACAATAATTTCCAACAGAAGAAAGAGGATAGCCTAAAGGAGGATAGGTTGATAGTACTTCTTAATTTAGTTACCCAGTAAATTTATTTCCGGCCTTGACCAGCCTCTTAATCATCCTGAAATTATGGGCATGCCATCATATTCCTACCTTCAGCAGCATATTAGCATCAGTTATATCTAGCATTGTCCTACTCTTACCTTCAACAGCATTTTCTAAAGAAGTACAGAAGGCAAAAATTAGCAGCTATTATACACTAACTGCATATGGAGAACAGGAAACATTAAAATACCTTATCGAAATAAAGGAAAAGAGTACATTTATAATACTATACGCAAGCTATTTATGGAACGCACTATAGTCTAGAAGCGATGGAAAATTTTTACCTCGAAAATTTAATGGATTGACAAGAAATATTTTCCAAGATATAGCTCCGAACACCATCTTTTCCATGACTATAGCTAGAGGGCCTGGAATGAGAAGGTGGTAAGCAAAGTAAGAAACAATCTTATTTTGGAGAATAGCCATTACATGCAATTGAGGCAATGTCATGGAGTAATTCTCTTGCTATCAAGTGCTTGTGAGATAGCCCCCTGCACCATCGTTCGGGGCGAGCTCGGTGCTGGCAGCGAGAAGGGGAACCATGCAGACAGGGTTCTCGCAGGACCCCACCAGGCAGTCCGGACGCAGCCCCCACTCGTCAAAGGGAGGCATGCTCCCTACAAATTCAGCCTTGTTCTTGTAGCGGTACAGCAGACAGTTCTTCCCAGGCAAGTCGTCCGGCAAAGGGACACCCGTCAGGACCTCGAGCACCGTTTGTTGCGTCCCGAGGGGGAGCCCGGACTCCTGAAACCTCATATGGTCTTGGCTGCTGAGCAAAGTCCACATCGGGCGAGAATGGCGGTGAAGGGAAACGATCCAGCGAACGATCCGGCTCTTAACGAAGTCCTTCACCACCATAGGCACGGTCACACCGCGGTCCTTCAGCCTCCTCAGCCTGGCACAGACGGGAACAAGACGGGGGTTCACGAGCCTCTCGTGGCCCCAACCGGAGTGGGAAACGGCAGGCGCTGACGGGGCGTGGAGCAGGGGGCTGAGCACACCGGCATCGACAAACACCCACCGTGTCCGAAACTCGCTCGTGGATGGAGGAAGCTCGAAGTCGATCCCCGCGCCCGCTGTCGCAGCCACGACCTGGAAGCTCACGCACCCTAAGCTTTGCCGAGGGTCAATCAGATGCAATGAGAAGAAATGGCGGAGGAGGGCCACAGAAGGAGCAATGCCCACCATGGCTTCACACACATAGGCAAAGATGGCAAGGAGAGTCACGGATTGAGGGTCGAGATGCAGCATGTGGATCTGATAATGCTCAAGCACCGCATTGAATAAGGCGGAGAAAGGAGGAATCGGGCCAGCCCAAAGGGCATCGATAAAGATTAGGACCTCGGTGGCTGCCCGGGCAATACGGATGCGAGACGCACCTTGTCCATGGCCTCGTCGTTGAGCACCAAGGTTCGGCCGACCGCGGGCTCGGCGGCCGGAGGCTCACTCAGCAAGGACAGGGGCTTCTTCCCCTTGTCTGCTTGTTTCGGCGCCATGGCGATGAAGCGGGTATGAGGCAGGTCAGATTGGAGAGGAGAAGCAGAGACTCGAGGAAGCAGAGAGATTGGGGAAGCAAAGGCGCGAGCAATGGAGGAATAACTGTGTAGGTTGCGGGGGCCACGTAGCCAGGCGGATTCTAAGGCAGCATGGGGAAGCGGAGACGCCCACGTCCAATAAACCGCCACGCGTTGACCAAGGCCGCAGGCTTTTGGGGCCCGTGGCGCTCCGCGCTTGACCTTTAGCTTCACCTCGAAGCCAAGCCCGAGCGTGCCTTGGGCCCGGGGGCTACTGTCGGTGTTCTGGGAATGGGGGTCCCCAGACTTGCCTGCCTGCGGCCCATGGCGTGGCTAAGCGAGCAGCCCTGTATGGCCCATATTCATAAACAAGGCATTCAAGACCCTCGCGAGGGGCCAAGCCTCGCGAGGCGGGCGACGCAAGACCTCCTCAAGAGTGGCCTCGCCAGGCAGGCTCACGAGGAGCGGAGATATCAAGGCGGGGCAAACATCGCGAGGCTCTCGT
This sequence comes from Triticum urartu, assembly GCF_003073215.2. Taxonomy (NCBI): domain Eukaryota; kingdom Viridiplantae; phylum Streptophyta; class Magnoliopsida; order Poales; family Poaceae; genus Triticum; species Triticum urartu. The sequence continues at coordinate 21,540 of NW_024117116.1, read as the reverse complement.
GACGTGAGCCATGACGATCAGGATCAGGCGGGCGCTAGGCGGGCGCCAGCGCGCGCAACGTCCTTGTTTCCTCTTTGGTGCCAAGGGGGAAAGCACAGGCGCGGAGTACCGAGGCATCAAGCAAAGGTTTCCATATCAGTGTAACGAGACCAAGACCATGAGGACAGCAAGACGGAGGTCACCGTGGAGCCCAAGACGGTGTCACCACCAGACTCTTTTGCAGGCGAAGACTACTTTTTTCAGGATAAGCTGTACTAGCTGTCCCCTTTCAAATTGGCCGTTGTTGGCTCCCTTCCCGCTCAATATTTGGGGAGAGGACCAGGGACTGTATAAATAGAACTAGCCACTACCATAGAGGGGATAGAGTTCAGAACTGGCAAGCTAGCCTGAGCTGATCAAACCCTCACCCACAGAAGTTCGCCAAGCACAAGAACACCTCAACCTTAGGAGGTTGTTCTTCTCCTTGTACTATTCATCATCAGCCCAAGAGGCAATCCACCACCACACACTGGGGTAGGATATTACACCACAACAGTGGCCCGAACCAGTATAAATCTTGTGTCCCTTGTGCCGTGAGTTCGCCGAGTTCGTCCGCGAGATCTTAGCGAGCTAGGCCGTGGATCGGTAGGAGGGAAAGAACTTTGCGCGCACCCAGAGTTTGAACCTTAAGGGTTTTGCCGGAACCCGAGATCCGACAGCTACTTCGATAATTTGGTATGTGGGTGGACCGGTTCTTAGGTGCTGTTCTTACTTGAGCAAACCTCCTACTTATGATTAACCCCCTCCCAAGCATCCGCAACTATGAGAAAGGTATTAAGAATAAATTCTAACCAAAGCATTAAACTTTTGGATCCAATCGGTCCCTTACGGAATAGCGCACAAACTAGGGCTTAAGCTTCTGTCATTCTCGCAACCCATCATCTAATAACTACTCCACAATGCATTCCCTTACACTAGTACAACGACATGCTAGATACAAATACTTTTTAACCCCTTTCCCCGACGGCATTTGGAACCATCGCCAAGTGAGTGTGGGCCATAGGGGGGTCCTTCCCACACGACCCAAAAACCATCGGGGATAGGCCCTCCTGGGACACCAAATGAGCTCGTGTGCGATCGGGCGAGGCACCGAAACCCAATCATTTCCGTAGGTATGTACATCCCATACGGTGAATCCTAGAAAAACATTTTTGTAGGTATGTATATCATACACAGTTCTTTGTGTGGAAACGTTTGTGCAAGGTGGCCTAACGCAAACAGTTCGCTGCCGGAAGCCATGTGTGATTGTTAGTTGATCGAACACGCCTACTTTCTAAAACCGTGTGGGTTGTTTGAGTTCATCGCCCATGGTGCTTTCTGAGTAACCGTCTGCAATAGAAAACCCCAATAAGCAGGGTAATTAGCCTATTATTGATAATCTATGTACTAATCAAATTGATATTTCTTATAAAACACACCAGATATTTCATATCCATATAACAGCAACCAGAATTACATCAGATAGCTTCGGCACTCAGTTACGCCATTACACTACAGCACCAAGTTTCACATGCAGCATCAAAAACCTTTGGAAAGAATCATCATACACGGTAAATAGACAGATGCATCACATTTGGGAAACTGCAGAAGCGGAAGGCAAATATTGAGCCTTCAGGGATGTTGAATGTCCTTGCAACTTTAGGCCAATGGCTATGGATAATTGCCCGCCCAACCTTCGTCCTCTTTAGCAAGACTTCAATATTGTATCGTGGGTGTTGAATGAATATCTTCCTCGCCTCTTGACCATGCAGGTGGTTTGAGAGGTAATCATCGGTGAAGTGCTTTGAAAAGTACTGAAAACAAAGCTATGCATAAATCTCTGTTATAAATTTTGAAATGGCGCAAGGGTAAAAACAAGGTAAAAGAGTTAGTACCATCCTATAGTTGACTAATCTTCTTTATTGTGCAAACAAAGATCTTGCTGTTATTCGTCGCAATTTTCTTCATCCTAACAATCTTTCCGAGTTTCTTAACTTCACTGATATTCATGGACATCTCATTTCCCCATATAAAAAATGGGTCGAACAGTGGGTCTAAGCCTCTGACAGCAGGACCTACATGTGCAAGACCAAATTGTAAGAAACCTAAATATTAGAATGATTCCTGCAACATCACAATAATGTGCTATTAGCCAAAGGACCCTGCTTGAACAAACCTTGATGGTAAACCGCAGTGTCTCCCATTGTTTCCCTACAACACACATAAGGAAGATCTTGACCAGGTTAACTGAGAGTTGCCATACTATCAGTAGAATATGTATTGATTACAACCAAATTCGATTGGTGTCACATGCATAACAATACAAAATTGTACCCACAAGAAATGAAAATCAAATTGCAGAACTGAACCAAACAGTTAAATGGACAGCAGACCAAATGAACCAAAATAGTTAACTGAGCACGACATTGCAGAATAGAAACATGTACTAGAAGATAAGACAGTTAACAAAACAAAGAATGCTTTAGAACAGTACTACGAAATGTAGCAATTGTTGGACCAAAGTGTTAACTGAACATTACATTTCAGAGGACCAAACTGTTAACTGAACATCAGATTGCATATTAACACTACAGAGGACAAATCACTAGAAGGCACTGGCGGTGGCCTCGAGAAAACAACATGAACTGTATTTTAAAGTAGACAACCGCATGGCGGTGTCGACGATGGCCTTGAAGACGAGGTGCTCCTCCAAGATCTGGCGGTCGACATGCATGGAAGCCATAGCGACCTTGTGCGCGTGTGCAGCCGCATGCTACTGAGCTCCACGTTATACTGCGTGCAAAATGGCTGTTGGTGGCGCTTAATTGGAGGAGGGGGTAGTGATTTCGGTGGAAGGTGTCGCGTCGTCTGTCGGGGCATGTGGGACGAGAAAGGAGGAGGATGGTGTGGGTGGGGTGTGGATTACCTAACCATATCGACGAGGCCGCGCAGTAAGAAGAAGGGTCACGGCACGGAGGCCGCGAAGCAATAAGAACGGTCGCCGGCGAGGAGGCAGTGCTGCAAGAAGAAGGGTCGCCGGCGAGGAGGCGGCGCTGCAAGAAGAAGGGTAGCCAGCGAGGAGGCGGCGCTGCAAGAAGAAGGGTCGCCGGTGAGGAGGCTGAGCTACTAGTAAGCAGCAGTGAAGGTTTGAACTTGGAAAGCAAGGAAAAACAATGGAAATGTGGCTTTTTGTGGGAGGGTGGGGGCGGGTAGATAGATATTTCCGCGGTGGCAAAAAAATTTCGCTCGGTGCCGCGAGAAACTGGTGTGCAAGTGTGGTTCAAGCGGGGGCTTTGGACTATAGACGATGAAACTTCCTGCGTAAGCCAGACAAGACTGTGCGCCAAGATATTTTATATCGCATCCAACACGATTCTTTCTAGTAAACTGTATGCGGTATACCTAATTTTTTAATTATGTTTTGAAAGAAAAAATGGTGTTACGGAGGGAAAGGATGGTGTTTGAATTGCTAGAACATTTACATACAGTGACCATGCAACTAGTACATGACTGTCGTGTTTAAATTTGAAATTATTCCGAGTTCGTTTGGCATTTTATGCATTAATTGAGTTTCTGGGCATTTAATGTGCATAATTCAAATTCGAACTACAAGCACATGCTCCAATGCACCAAAGTTTGCTGAAAAATCACATGTGTGTCTTTGGGTGAATTTATAGGTCCCATGCAAGAAATGGGAATGAAATTTAAACATGTGGGTGTCGTGGCTCGGCCAAAAAGATTGAGAAACCTGGTTTTTTAATTCCTGTAAATCCAAAACGCGTATGAAAATCATGAAACATGGCATGGTGTCATGACATGGCACCAACATGTTGCGATAAATTTTTTTGGCCGAATTGGGATAAGCTTTGGTGTAAGCTTCTTGCAAACCGGAGCTTCCCTCAAGAAGGCTCATGGTTTCGAGAGGGAACATGTCACCTCTGTGTGTGAAACTACATACATACACTTCCTTCTCCCGCCATAATTTTTTTACACAGGCATTCTCGTCCATAAGATTCTCGATGATGACGCCAGTCATCTTCAACAAGGCAGTGGTCTCCTCCTGCTGCTCCGCACTTATGACGATCTTTGCCCTCAACAGGTCGCGCTCGGCCCGGTGCTTCGCATTGCTCTCATTTAGTTGCCGGATGACACCGGCAAAAGAGGCTTTCATGTCGTCCTGCAACCTCACCAAGCCGGAGATCTGATCCATCTGGCTATGGATGATCACATGCATGCGCCTGTAAGAGTCCTCGCCTGCCCGCGAGACATTTTCCCAGGCTGCCGCGGCACGGGAGGACATCTCTGCTGCATTCGCGGCGCGGTGGGACATCTCTTCTGCTTCCACGGTGCGACCGGACCAGTCTGCCGCATCAACGGCGCGGCGGAACCTGCATGCTGCTTCGGCAGCGCGGCGGGACCTTTGTGCTACTACGGCCGCACGACGGGACATGCCGGATGCGTTTGCGATGAGGCGGGACATCTCTCGTGCTTCCGCTTCCATGCTTGCATCTCCCTGGTGGCAATCTCTCAACTCAGAACTCACGCTGGCCATGGCTGACGCAAGGGAACAATGATGAATGACTTGTTTGTTTTTGTGGATGAGGAGTTGAGGAGGAATGTGCAGTCATCTTAGAGTAGTAGTATTTATAACCGAGTACTAATACGCTCCTAAGTGGGAAACCATTTAGGTTTTGATCGGTGTGAACAGGTTTGCAATTTGTAATGTGACGGGACGCATGCTCAAAATTTACTGACGGTTATAAGTGCGGCACTATTTGCAGAAGGCGTAATGTGGGCACGTACGCTTCTTTTAATTAGAATGTGTGTGCCCGTCTAGCGCACACACATTGATCTATCTAACTGTTTTAGTTTGTTGTGGCTAATCGCAAACAGTTCATCCGTGTGAAGTGTATGCCATAAATCGCACACACTTTGATCTGGCTGACCCGTTTCTGTTCTGTTGCCTAATCGCAAATAGTTAATCCTTTTGAAGCGTATGCCCTCAATCGCACACACCTTTATCTAGCTGCCCATTTCTATTGTTCCTCCTCATCACAAACAGTTCATCCGAGTGAACCGTATGTTGTATATCGCACACGCCTTCATCTGGCTACCCGTTTCTTTTGTTCTGCCTCATCGCAAATAGTTCATTGAACTGAACCGTATGCCCTCCATCGCACACGCAACTAAAATCTAAACCGTGTTTGATGGCTCCGCCATCGCAAACATTTTGCACCTTTTTTTATGGTTCTTTCACACCATAGTTTGCGATTATTGCATCGCACACAGTTTCGTCGAAGGGTCTCTGATCGTAGTGTCGTGTTAGCAGCATCCTGCACTAGTGTACATTTATTGGAAACAGAGATACACCATAAGATGGATCAAAGTGGGGTAAGAAAACTCCAAATTCTTTCAAGCCATGGCAACTGAGAGATTTAGAAGGAATACTATCTCCAGTTTAATTAATGATGATGGTTTGTCCCTATCCTCCCATAATGACATGGCTGGTCTTCTTTGGTCTTCTTATAAAGATAGAATGGGAGTTTCTTGTGGGATTGACATGTTATTTGATCTGGAGAATTTGATCCAACCTGTCCCTGGCCTTGAGTGTTTGTCTGAACCTTTCTCTGATGAGGTGATAAATGAGGTACTGAAGCATCTACCTCTTGACAGGGCACCTGGACCAGATGGGTTTATTGGTGGCACATCATTAAAGATGACTTCCTAAAACTAATCATTGATTTCTATGAGGGAAGAATTTCCCTGCAGAGCATAAATGGTTGCCTAGTGACCTTAATTCCCAAAATCCTGTCTCTTGAAGGGCCAAATGATTATAGGCCAATCTCCCTCACAAATACATGCCTCAAATTCCTCGCTAAACTTCTGGCAAATAGATTGCAAAAGGTTATCCTCACATGCATCCATAAAAACCAGTATGATTTTCTAAAATCAAGGTCCATCCAGGATTGCATTGCATGGAGTTTAGAATACATTCATCAGTGTCATCAGTGCAAGACACCAATCCTCATCCTTAAGCTTGACTATGCTAAAGCTTTTGACACTGTGGAACATGACCTGATCTTGCTTATGTTGAAATATAAGGGATTTGATGCAAAATGCATTGGTTGGATTAAAGAGCTTCTTTCTTCTGGATCTTCTTCCATCCTTCTAAATTGTGTCCCTGGTAAGCAGTTTAATTGCAGAAGAAGTGTAAGGCAAGGTGATCCACTCTCACGACTCCTCTTTGTTATTGCTGCTGATCTCTTGCAATATGTGGTTAATCAAATGCTCCAGCAAGGTTTACTGTCACTTCCAATACCTTCTAATGATCATGACTTCCCAATAATCCAATATGCAGATGATACCTTGTTGATTGTTCAAGCTGATGAATCCCAACTGCTAACCCTCAAGAATATGATGATTGCCTTCTCCAAATCAACTCGTTTAAAAGTTAACTAGCCAGGTGACCCGCGCATTTGCGTGGCTAGACATGCATTTGTTCATTTATTCGCTGGGGGGTATTTTCTTCATATATTTAAAAAAAATTGTCACTGGATCCCAATTTACACAAAAAGGAAAAATGTGCATGTGAGAAAAACATGATTAAATTTTGGTACAAATATTTCCATCATTTCATAAACTTGTTGGTAAATATTTTGATGTGCGACAACCAAGTACCAAAAATATCAGGGTATATGGCTTTGGTACTAATCTCTTGCTTTCACTTTTCTTTATTTTCTCATCCGACGTCAATTCTCATTCCACTAAACATGTTTTTAGATTTATTTTTTATGACAAACTCCAATTATTAATGACTCGTCCTGGCATTTAGTTATCTGTTCCAACACATACCTAGCCTATTGCACTTGAGTTCTTATTTTTACAATATGATCTATATGATACCATTTATTCGCATCTTAATGCAGCTTTCTATACCTATTCATATTCTCTCAGTGGTAAATTAATATCTTATATACTAGTTAGATGACCTTTCTACTATATCCAGCGTCTGTTGAAGTTACGGGATGTTTTGATAGGTTGGCATCAAATGTCGTGAACCTTTGGCATCAGTATGACCAGCTCGTGGCAAAAACCCTACTACTCTTTTGCACATCTAAAATACTTTGCTGGACCAGAACATTGTGCAAACTATATCTCCACTCCAATGGGTGCTCCTCTTCTACATGCGCGCACAGGAGGAGACCTCATGGTCCTAATAGCAGTAGGGGTAACCTTCTAGCAAGAACTTTAAGGCATGTCGGACAAATACGAACAAAGTGCAAATTTAAAGATTTATAATATTCAAGCATACTAACTGAAGGAGCTCCTTAAAGAAAATGGAAAGAACAACTTGAAAACAGAGTTTCATTTGTGCGGAAGTTCACAGAATGAATAGGAGACAATAATTTCCAACAGAAGAAAGAGGATAGCCTAAAGGAGGATAGGTTGATAGTACTTCTTAATTTAGTTACCCAGTAAATTTATTTCCGGCCTTGACCAGCCTCTTAATCATCTGAAATTATGAGCATGCCATCATATTCCTACCTTCAGCAGCATATTAGCATCACTTATATCTAGCATTGTCCTACTCTTACCTTCAACAACATTTTCTAAAGAAGTACAGAAGGCAAAAATTAGCAGCTATTATACACTAATTGCATATGGAGAACAGGAAACATTAAAATACCTTATCGAAATAAAGGAAAAGAGTACATTTATAATACTATACGCAAGCTATTTATGGAACGCACTATAGTCTAGAAGCGATGGAAAATTTTTACCTCGGAAATTTAATGGATTGACAAGAAATATTTTCCAAGATATAGCTCCGAACACCATCTTTTCCATGACTATAGCTAGAGGGCCTGGAATGAGAAGGTGGTAAGCAGAGTAAGCAACAATCTTATTTTGGAGAATAGCCACTACATGCAATTGAGCCAATGTCATGGAGTAATTCTCTTGCTATCAAGTGCTTGTGAGATAGCCCTTTATAAACCCGATGTATCATGAAATTTTGAAGGATTAACTGAACGCACACACAGAATACAAACCTGACGCTTTCTGAATATATTTCCTGTCCTTTGGATACAATCAAATAGGAGGAATTGAGGAGCATTTCAAACCAAAACAAAGAATTGATCCTAACTACTAAAGTGCAGCAGCTTTAAAGCCTCTGAATTATTTTGCTCCTACTCCACCAGGAAAGTGCAGGCCTTCAAGAACCAAAACATTTAAGAGTGGAACTAAAAGAACAGCAGTTCATATTATCATTAAATAAATCCATACTTAACATGTGGATCGTGGGCAATGGCGAGATGCCATATTGGTGTTCGCAACATGAATAGAAGACCACTAATTTATAGAAGGAAAAAAGGCGTGAACACCCTTAAGAAAGACCATGATGGCGTACTAAATATTTCGAAACGCGAAGTTATTTTGTCGTTGAAAGAGAAAAAAAGATGAACAATTAGAAGACATGTAATGAAGAAAACATATGGTAGAAGACGAACTACATTATTATATAAACAGAAAGAAACAAGTCTGTGGTATATAATTATTATGATAAACACAGCTCTTCATTTAAATAGAGAAGCCATGCATTACTACATGCAATCACACAGTTAGGCAAGAAAATAGGCTAGTCACACTCATGTTAAATGATCACATGGTAACAATATAGCAGTGATATGTAGAAGTTGTGTCTTAATTATACAAAGTAGATTCAGATACTAATGGTGTACTCACAGCATGGCCATCTGAAGTCCACTCAATGATATCCCATTTGGTTTTGATGTTCCTAGTTGGATCAAGAGGGCTGTGCTTCTGGAAAGAGATAGGCAAGTATATGTAGTACCTCACATTAATACATGATTTGGTTACATGCATGTCAACACACTTTTTCACATCAACTACCAATTTAAACGAAAATAGCCAAAAAAACTCAGTAGGAAAACTAACACAATGCAGACCAAGATTTACTTGGTATTAGAACAAATCATACAGATTCAACCTTTGCTCAATGAAAACTGAGGAAGAACTCTATAACTATTCTAATCTGCACTGATCATTGCATGATATCAATATTCCCCTTTTACGGAACTAAATTTCGACAACCATGTAAGCTCTAAACATTGTTCTTGATTAAAAGGACAAAAGGATAAACAAATGGAATAAGTCTCACTAGGTAATTTGGAACAACTGATTCAACTTCTATTATTTGACCCTGCTAATAAATGATTTATTGGATAATTTGGACTGCTATAAAAAATTTAAGAGTGGAACTAATTGCTCAGTTTCTATTTTCTTTTACTTGGAACATCCACTGAATAAGGTGAGCTCATTATCTGAAGCAAATAAAAAATGCTTGGGAAAATGCATAGAAACAGTAGTAGCAAGTTAAAGATCAAGTTGGAAGAGTAAGGTCTAAATGGCATCTCCCTTTTTCTAAAAGGCAAAAGATCTTATTGGCCTCGTGACTGAATAAGATGTGTAGATGAAGAAACCATCACATGAAGCTGCTCAATACAACTTAAATGAATTCACTAACTTGAAGTAACAATGAAGAAAGAAGAAAGAAGAAAGGATTCATAAAATGCAGATTCTCTCTTCTTTGTTCTAAGAATTGAACAAAATATCTTGCAAAATCACAACAAAAAATTAAGTAGTTATGAACAATTAGAAATACATTATACTAAAGGTAGAGTAAAATTTGTCTTTTGGATTGAGCAAATACATAGCTGCAGAAATTTTGCAAAATCAACACATAACAAGAACCTAAGGCTCTCTAGACTCCTTTTCCTTGCTAAATATGCAGGCTTTCCATGCAAAATTTTACAATATATTTGTTCTATGAACAAATGCTTCCTTTCATTCCTTTTTTCGAAGCAGGTAGCATGCCATCAGCAGCCCAGCACCGAACAGCCAGCGCCCAGTCACAACAATCATGCACGCACCAACAAGCCAGCAAAAAACACAACAGGTGCCCGACACACACACATAACTAAGCCACTAAGCAAACACACAAGAAGAACTCGTAGCTAGCAAGCGAGCACTACAGCCACCAGTTAACATGACGGCCACAGAAATATAACGAAGCTCACTGATTCCCCAATAACATAGCATTCACAATGCAATACGGCACAACCAGGCGAGCTTTGACACAATTACCAAATCACATAGTTCTGGACTTCTAGTAAAGAATGGTCCTAAGAATTGAACAGATGGATTTAAAAAATATACTTCCGCCTATAAGCAAAATCGTGTTAGCAGTGCCTGCATATATTTCATCTGGTATAACAATACATTACTTACACTCAGAGAATTAAAATCCTAGCTTTAGAGCGTAAAGCTAACCAAGCAGAACAGTATGTATGATGCTACCACCAAGCTAGCCACAACAATCATGCACGCAGCAGTAAGCCAGCAAAAAAATACAATTGGTGCATGGACACACACATCACTAAGCCAGCAAGCACACACACAACAAGAAATCGTAGCAATCAAGCACGGAGGCTAGGAGAACAGCTGGGACCGGAACGGAACTACCTTTCTAGAGACGGGATGCCCAGGAGGAAGCGGCTGGAGGCGGAAGCGGCGAATCCAGGCAGCAGCTGCGCAAACACGAGACATGCATTTCATCAGTTGGCAATGGAAGCATCCATCATATTCATACATACCTGTGTTTCTTTATAAGCACTCCACTTCTCCGACTCACACCGTTGACTTCCACCTCAATAACCTGGTTAATCAACAACACATGATCCATCGGGTGATGATAAACCTTGTATATATCTGAAAATTGATGGGACGCAGTGTGGAGTATAAGATCTCTGACCTCTGACGGCCTGATGAGCCAATGGAATAAGGGGATGGTGAGGGCGGCGTTGAACACCTAGGCCCAACGCCGGAAGGGAGCATCCAAAGGAGCACCTCACGGACGGCCTCCTGCTGCTACGCGTGCAAGCACCTCGCATCCCGCCTTCTCCTCATCCTCGCCGGCCAGCTCTTCTTCCTTCCGGCGAACTTCTGCATCTTGCGCGCGAACATCCCATGAACACGTGCTCCAGCGGCTCGTCCCTGTAGTCTGTCTTCTCCACCATTGGCCGAGGCCTAATTTGTGCTAGCAAAAGAAATCGCATCATGAGCAAAAGAACGAACTCGCAACTAACATTTCAAATCGAGATTTGTCCATTAGCAATCACAAAATATATAAATAAAGGGGCTTCTAATTGACCACCTGAGTATTTCGAGTTGTGCCGGAATCCATGAGTAGAGCACCGGCTGCAAGTGTCATCGACCACCCGCTGAGGCCGCCGTGGGCCGCACGACCGCATGAGCCGCCGTCCGCCGCACCACGAGGAAGAGGTGGAGTCCAGCCTCCGGTGCAGTGCGCCCGAACCCCAGCTTCGTCGCAGCTCCCGGTCCAAGAGCGGATCGAGCAGCGGCCAACCTCCAGGTCGCGCCCGTCCTCGCCGGCGCAGGCCGGCGCCGGTCATTCTCTCTCCCTCCCTCTCATCTTCGTCTCTCTCTCGTAGGGTTCGCGCAGGAGGAGGGGACTGGGGTGTGCACTTGCCCCGGCGTCATAGACGGAGAAGCCGTCCGCGCCTTGGAACCGAACCTCCAGACCTGGTCCTGGGGTTCGCAACTCGATGCCGCCACCGGAGCGTCTCCGCCACCACTGCTCCTCTCGCGGTCCGGCCGACGCAGAGATCAGGAAGGAGGAGGAAGCTAGAAGAGAGAGAGAGAGAGAGAGAGAGAGAGAGAGAGAGAGAGGAGGAGACGAGTGGGTGGCTAGAGGTACAAGCTCGGCGGGGAAGGGTGGGGTGCGGGGGGGAGTGGAGGAGGGAGGTGTGCCGGCCGCGGCGGCTGCGGGGATTAGGAGAAAGAGGACCGGTGTTTGACTGACGCGGCGTGGGAAGGGCATGGGACGCACGTCGCGCCGCGCAGCGCGGGACGATTTTTATCTCCTGCTGGATGACCCGGTCAATAGGCACGCGGAAGAAAACAAGGCCAGCAACTGTTGTGTGGACCATCAGCCAACAAGGCCCACCCGTCATAGTTCGCGGGGCGGGTTCATACGCGGCAGTCCATCCTCTATCTCCCTCTAGCCAATTGCAGAAGAGCTCGCCCAATCCGCACGACGCGGAAGGCGCGGCGCGTGCGACGCGGCGCATGTGGAGAGGCGCGCGTACACCCAGAAAAGTTTGACCCAGCCAATCGGATCTAGCCTGAGCCCACACGCCATACACTGTTCAGATTTCACCACACGGTCAAAACGACAAGAGTCAATTTCCAGCGAGATCCGACGGACGACAGGCAAAAAATGACTCGGTCAATCCTCATCGAACGGCCAGTGAAAGAACTGATGGGCGGAGCATTCTCCAAGCGAGTTGGCTAGCCTATGTATTGTTTTAAATTTATTGACCTTCCTCTCTTTGCGCCTCCACTATCCACCTCTGATTAGCCTCCTTGAGCATCTTCTCGTAAGCAAAAATCATGGACTTATTGACTATTTGTCCTGCTAGCTGACATGATTTTACTCGTCACCGTGAACTTGAAAAATTAGTTTTTGACTGCACGTCCCTTCTGCTCAATTATTAGACCCAGCCACCAGTGGGGCGGGGGAATTTGAGATGTAAACTGCGATGAGGGTGAATTTACATGCCAGTAGGGCGGGAGAGTTGCCAAGTTGGCTACGTAAGCCGTGTAGTTTCTGGTCATCTTTAGCATAGTGAGGTTAGCAGATAGAACTTGCATCATTTTGATTTACTTTGCTTTATAATTATTTTACTTTTATTTTTGTGTGTGTTTTGTCACAGTTATTTCTTCTGGAAGCTGTTGTTTCCTGGTCCGTGAAGTGTGTGATGCACTGTTAAATGTTAGACGATACGTATTTCCTCCGATATATTTATTATAATTTTTTCTATGCACAAATGATAGTTGTAAAAATAATTTTGTTAAAAAGCTGTGTGAAAATTAATATTCATGTTGGCGACCAAACTTGATTGATTTATATAATATATGGAAGTTCACGTAATTTTGTTTACTAAAACTTTTGTAGGCATATTTAATATTTATTAAACAAAAGTATTCCTATTTTAGTAATCTCTTTACCCCACTCCTTTTGTTATGTGCATACACATCACTTCTCTTTTTACTCCAGGTAGAGAAACATTATTGCCAACATGAAGTATGTATTTTGAATATCCTGCAAAAAATATATTTATTTTTAACAGCTCTCTTTACCCCACTCCTTTTGTTATGTGCGTACACATCGCTTTTTTTTACTCTAGTTAGAGAAACTTTGTTGCCCAACGTGAAGTGCGTATTATGATTATCACGCAAAAAAACAGTATATATTTTTAACAGCTCTCAACTTTAAACACTAAAGTACCTCAGGATTGATTTTTTAATGTGGATCGGATTGGTTAATTTGCTGAAACCATAAACGACCTCAACACATGTATTATGCTCGGACTCTTTTTTGTGGTGTTTAGATTTTCCATAGTTGCATGCCGTCAAAGTTTATGCCCTGATTGATTCGGACAGATTTTTAATAGAAAAGGCTTACGTGTTGGATGAAGGGCGCGTAACACAATCTGTATGTATGAAGTGACCTGATTTTGTACGTTCGCTATTTTCTAATTGCATACGTGCACTTCTTTAAAGCAAATCCCAACCGTTCTTCTAAGCTACTTTTTTTACTGTTGCTTTTCTCAAAATATTCTAAATTAATGTACGTATTGTTGCCAAAACAAAATAAGAACGCCAGGATCTGTGGTCATGTCCGTCTATGGTTCTGGCTGGAAACCCGTCTATTGCTATGTTTTTCTGGCTCGTGGACTCTAGTAAACACTAGCTTAGCCCGCGCGGCGACATGCCGCGCCCATCGATCAGTCGCGACTATGTAAACTATGGTCCAAGTAATAGAGTAATAAATAGTTATTCGCTATCAAAAAAAGGGACGTACGATACGTTATGATGAAATTTGTTGTATAACTTGAGGCTTTTTAGCAAATTGTTTTGTTCAAGACAAATTATAGACACAAATATCTATCATTATGGAAACTTTTAGTTTATTTTGTACATAGCAAGGGTCTGTCCACCAAGTTGAAACAAATACACAACATGGCCAAAAGTAAGGAACATCAGAACAGTGCTTTCGGTAGCTAAAATTTAATAAATTTCCACATTTCATAACAAAAAAACCTAGATCTGATCCAAAGTACAACCATTGAGGCAGTACAAAAATCAACTATTTTGATCATCACATAAAAATTAATGTGCATTTCATGGAAAAAAATTAGAGATAAAATAATTTAGCCAAGAGAAAAAACTATTTCAGATCACAAAAGGCGCTCCGAAGAGTAATTGTGTATATTATTCAAAAGAACACTTGGTTACCTTCAGGCTTTAATTAGCCGGTTAAATCTTGTGGAATCACGCAATGATATAAATTCTTACCATAAACAGCAAAATTAAGCAGCTCTTAGTATAGAAACAACCATATCACTCGGAGTGAAGGGAGCATGATGCGATGAACTGATGATGATCTAGAGTAATAAATAGTTATTCGCTATCAAAAAAAGGGACGTACAATACGTTATGATGAAATTTGTTGTATAACTTGAGGCTTTTTAGCAAATTGTTTTGTTCAAGACAAATTATAGACACAAATATCTATCATTATGGAAACTTTTAGTTTATTTTGTACATAGCAAGGGTCTGTCCACCAAGTTGAAACAAATACACAACATGGCCAAAAGTAAGGAACATCAGAACAGTGCTTTCGGTAGCTAAAATTTAATAAATTTCCACATTTCATAACAAAAAAACTTAGATCTGATCCAAAGTACAACCATTGAGGCAGTACAAAAATCAACTATTTTGATCATCACATAAAAATTAATGTGCATTTCATGGAAAAAAATTAGAGATAAAATAATTTAGCCAAGAGAAAAAACTATTTCAGATCACAAAAGGCGCTCCGAAGAGTAATTGTGTATATTATTCAAAAGAACACTTTGTTACCTTCAGGCTTTAATTAGCCGGTTAAATCTTGTGGAATCAGGCAATGATATAAATTCTTACCATAAACAGCAAAATTAAGCAGCTTTTAATATAGAAACAACCATATCACTCGGAGTGAAGGGAGCATTATGCGATGAACTGATGATGATCTATGGTAGCATATACCCAAGGAAACAGTGTTCATGGAAACTTTGTTAAACAACCCATGATCAGCTTAAAAGTATTCCTTCGTGTGTCTCCACTAAAACAAAGCAATATTTATACACCCACAGGTCAGAACAATATGAGCCATTATTTGATATAAACCAACAAGGCTTGAACATACTTGTTTCTCTACCTCACCAAGTGGCAGCCAGAAAGAGCTTTAA
The DNA here is from genome assembly GCF_003073215.2 of Triticum urartu. Lineage (NCBI taxonomy): Eukaryota > Viridiplantae > Streptophyta > Magnoliopsida > Poales > Poaceae > Triticum > Triticum urartu. Next base: position 6,124 of record NW_024117116.1, on the reverse strand, counting down.
CAGATCAAAAACCACTTGCAACATGAAGTTGGGAGCCTCGTCTTATTTCACAAAATGGCAGGAGGAAGGGCCTTAATTTTTTCCAGTAACCTCATGAATATAATTAGCCAAATATGCGGCATTTCATCTGATTACACCAGTCATGTTGAAGGAGGGAACATCAATAAAATTAGGCATAAGCAATCAATCAAATGAAGAGAGATGTACTTAGAAATAAGACTAACAAACTTTCTCAGATACTATCCTGCCATTAAGAATCTGTTCAAGAAGGTGAAGCATTCACTTTTATGTTACAGTTCACAGTCAAAAAAAAAACTTTTATGTTACAGTTACTGACAACGGACAACTGTGAATGGAAACAAAATTCTCAGCAATACATATATGAAACTAAGTAACATGACTTAGAAAATATAATGTAAAAGATCATAATAAACTACTGCTAAGTATGTTCAATAGTAATACAACCTCAGTTTGTGACCCAGAAATTTCTATCACCAAAACATCTTAGAAGGTTCAGTGCCAGTGATGTGCCTGCCATAAAACCGAATGCCAGTTTTCAGTTAAAAAATAAGCGGAAGACCATATGTTCTGCCCCCAAGGGTATAAGACCGAGTGGGGCCAACTAAAGACAGACCCCAGGATTCCATTTTTAATGTATGTTGTTGTATAATGAATGAGGGGCTTGTATGCTTAGATTACTATTTGGTTTTTGATGTGATGAAAATTGGAGGGAAAGATGCTGGACAGACTAATTTGATCAATCGGGTGAGTAGAAGTATTAGAGTTTTGGCCATCTCGTCCATTACATTTGGATGGAGCGAGTACATGTTAATATGATAAATATATATGCATATTGTATGGGTTATGTACATATAAAAATCAGTGCAGCAGGCCTTTTTCTATAACTAAACATCTTGGTGAAGAGAAGTATATCGCCGAGTTCCAGTGTGAAAATATTGGTTTTAGTCCCTGGTCAAATGGACCGATGCATATTATGTTTGGTTGTACCACGAAAAATAACTTGGCTGCTTGAAGATATTCAACTGAGGTAGACGATGCAATTTTGGCGGACATGATGTTTTACGATCATCAATACAGCAGAATATGCAAAAGATGGGATAAAGCAGGTTCAGCATAATATCTAGTTTGTTTATTTGTTTGAGGAACACTTATTTGCTTGGGGAATAATGAAGTGTGCTTGCACCATTAGACATGAGATGAATTTGAACAAACGATCTGCATTCATATATGCAATGTACCAGAAACCAGTGCTGCTCTGACTTGCCTCTGCGTTACCTCTGAACCAGTGCTGCTCTGTACCGGAAATCGGGAATTTACTCATCAGGTCACTGCATCTACTTTATTGCGGTTAAACCACCAAACCCAAAGAAATACCTGCAATTTATTTAATAGTCGTATCAGATTTTTATTCAGAATGTGTTGAGCTATTTCTGTTGCCAAGCTACATTCTTGTACATTGGATTCTCAAGGAGCATCACTTGCGAGACATTTCACCCCCTTAACGCACAGGACATACAGGTTCTACATTGTTAGCGCCCCTGACAAGCAGGACCCACTGGGCAGCGACCACAGCAGCACAGCTACTGCCCAGCGGCCCACACGAGCCAGACCAGCCCAGCCAACGCGTCCATGGGCCGGAGTGGGTCAACTGAGCCCGCACCGCTCGCTACTTCAGGGAGGCGCACGAAGAGCACACCATCCAGTGGATCAAAGGACGAACCGGCGGCTACCTACTCACTCTCTCCCGAACCCTAGTTCTTCCTCTATTCCTCCCCAAATTCGAGAGCAAGGCTCCTGTAATCGATTTGTACCAGCTACTACTTCAGAGAGCAATCCATAGATCGATCCCTATACTCTGTACCTAACATCTGGTATTAGAGATCCAGCCACCACTCCTTCCCGCTCCGATCTGGCGAATCTCATCGAGACAAGAGGGCTGCGACACGCACGAGAAGCCATGGATCCGAGCGTCTCAGCTTCCCTCGCCCGCTTCGAAAACAAGATCGAGGCCGCCATCGACGGCCTGACCAAGGCCCAGCAGTCTACCGCGACGAAGATCGACGATCTGCTCTCGTGGCGTCCCGATCTCGAGCGCCGTGTCGCGGATCTGGGCGACGCCGTCACCAGACTACAACGTGCGCAAGCGCCTCCACCAGCTCGCCCCGACGCGGATCAAGTGCCCGAGGGCGCTGACGCGGGGATCCATCCTCAAGGGCCCGATGGCCACGGTGAATTTCAGATCAAACGGGGGCCATCGGCGGCGTCCCTCACGACGCCGCCGCCGCTCCCGACTAACAGTACGACCCCGAACCCCACCTCTCCCGTTCCGCTGTCCCCGTTCTCGCATGCCAGCCAGATGCTCACCGGGCTTCGCCAAGCGCACCCCTCCATTTCGTTTCCGCAGTTCTCGGGTGAAAATCCTAATCTATGGAAAACTCTATGTGAGCAGTATTTTTCCATGTTTGGGATTGTGCCTTCATTTTGGGTTCCTATGGCATCTCTGAATTTTTCTGGGCCAGCAGCAATATGGCTGCAATCCATCCAGCGCCGTCTGGGTGAATTCGATTGGGACTCGTTCACTGCACTTCTCTGCACACGGTTCGGCCGCGATCGCCACCAAACTCTCATTTGCCAATTCTATGCAGTTCGCCAAACCACTACAGTAGCAGATTATATTGAGAGATTCGAGTCTATCATCAACCATTTGAATTCATATTCTGAAACAATTCACCCTTACTATTTTCTCACACGTTTTGTCGAGGGCCTGAGGACGGACATCAGGGCGGTCGTCATGGTGCAGCGGCCCCCTGATCTGGACACAGCGTGCGCGCTTGCGCAGCTCTAGGAGGAGGTGGCAGTTGGGGCTCGGAGATACCCACCACGACCACCCGACGCGCCTTCAAGGATTGAAGTGCCTTTGCCACTGCCCCCACCTCCGGTGCGCCACTCGACTCCAACAATCGCCACCGATCGACGCGGGACTGACGCTGCACGAGCGGACTCGTCCAAGATCAAAGCACCGCGGGACTATCGACGCGCCCGTGGCCTCTGCTTCAAGTGTGGCGAGAAGTGGGGACATGATCATGTATGCCACACTTCGGTGCAGTTACACGTCGTCGAAGAGCTCCTCGACATGATCGGCCTCGACAACTTCATCGACACTCAAGTGCAGCAAGACGAAGGCCCAAACGACACAGTCATGGCAATTTCTCTCTCTGCCGTGACTGGCGGCGTCTCTGCCAAGGCATTCCAGTTACGAGCCTGGATACAAGGGCGCGAAGTGCTCCTTCTCATCGACTCGGGCAGCTCCAACTCCTTCATCGACGAGCAACTGGCCACGACTCTCGCCGGTGTCCGAGCAATGACCAAACCGGGCCGTGTTCGAGTCGCGGACGGCGGCGAAATGATCTGCTCCACTTACATTCCCCACTGCGTGTGGTATGCTCAAGGGCATGAATTTTTCACAGATCTGAAGGTGCTTCCTCTCTGTACCTACGACGCCATCCTAGGGATGGATTGGCTCGAAGAACACAGTCCCATGACTGTCGATTGGCGCGCTCGTTTCATCGAAACGATCACCCTGGTAGGGCCTATTCGTCTGAATGGACATGATGCAGCTTCTGCCGTTTGCGAAACCATCAATAGCATCCAACTGCAGAGCCTCTGCAGCAACGGAGCAGTCTCACATATCGTGCACTTATGCATGATTGCACCAGACAAGGAATCAATAGCACCTGTTCCCGACTGTATTCAGAAGGTGGTCGATGAATTCGCAGATGTTTTCTCTGAACCAAAAGGCCTTCCTCCTCGACGTGATTGTGATCACAGGATTCCGCTCATTCCCAGAGCGCAACCAGCCAATATCAGGCCTTACAGACACAAGCCAGAACACAAGACTGAGATAGAGAAACAAGTTGAAGAGTTGTTGCGATCTGGTGTGATACAGAGAAGCACGAGCCCGTTCTCCTCACCAGTCATCTTAGTCAAGAAGAAAGATGGTACATGGCGGCTGTGCATCGATTACCGCCAACTCAACATGCTCACAGTGGTCGCCAAGTTCCCAGTACCTATCATTGAAGAACTTTTGGATGAACTCCACGGCGCAGCTTGGTTCTCCAAGCTGGATCTTCGCGCAGGCTACCATCAGATCCGCTTAGCCCCTGGGGAGGAATACAAGACAGCTTTTCAGACACACCAGGGGCACTTTGAATTCCGGGTGGTCTCTTTTGGTCTTGCGGGAGCACCGGCCACTTTCATCAGAGCAGTCACCACCACACTCAAGCCAGTCAACCGTGTGTGTGTACTGTCATTCTTCGACGATATTCTCGTCTTTAGTGCAACACTCCGTGAGCATGTTGAGCATCTGAGGCAAGTGCTCACTCTTCTCCGCAAAGACAGTTGGAAAGCCAAACTTAGCAAGTGTGCTTTCGGTTAGCAGCAGATTTCTTATCTCGGTCATGTCATCAGTTCGCAAGGTGTCGCTACTGAACCCTACAAAATTGCAGCAGTCAGCAACTAGACAGCACCAACAAATGTCAAAGAGGTTCGCAGTTTCCTGGGACTTGCAGGCTACTACAGGAGGTTCGTCAAAAACTTTGGAGTGATCGCGCGCCCTCTGTTTAACTTGCTCAAGAAAGGGACTCCTTTCCTCTGGACTTCTACAACTGAAACAGCCTTTCAGGTGCTCAAGAAACAACTGATTTCTGCTCCAGTGCTGGCTCTCCCTAATTACAGCCATTTACAATTGAGATAGATGCAAGCGACCATGGCATTGGCGCGATCCTTCAGCAACAGGGGCACCCAATCGCCTTCATGAGCAAAGCGCTCAGTCCACGCTACCAAGGGCTGTCCACGTACGAGAAGGAATACTTGGCTATAGTAGTAGCCGTGGATCAGTGGCGCCCGTACCTGCAACACGCAGAATTTGACATACTGACGGACCAGAAAAGCTTGATTCACTTGGAACACCAGCACCTGACAACTCCTTGGCAGAAAAAAGCTTTCACCAAGCTGCTTGGCCTACGCTATCGCATCAGGTACAAAAAAGGGGTCGAGAATGCTGGCGCAGACGCGCTGTCTCGTGCCAACCCAAGCGACACGCTTTTCTCGACCACGTCATGCAGCCCTGCGTGGCTCGAGGATGTCATCAGCAGTTACCACAGCAACGACCAAGCCTCACGTCTGCTGTCGCAACTGGCCATCCGGGAGGACCCAAAAGGCAAATTTTCTCTCCGGCAAGGGATTATCTATTTCAGAGGCAGGATTTGGCTGGGGGGAGCACCAGTATACAGCAAAGGATCATATCATCTTTCCACGACAGCCCCATCGGCGGCCATTCTGGGTTCCATGTTACCTACCGTCGCATTCGACATCTTTTTGCCTGGCCCAAGATGAAGCCCCAAATTCGGCAGTATGTTCGCTGTTGCCAGGTGTGTCAGCAAGCTAAACCAGACCGTGCAGCATCCCCAGGTCTGCTACTGCCACTATCGGTTCCTCAGCAACCTTGGGATCTAATTTCAATGGATTTCGTCGATGGTCTTCCCCAGTCCAGCAAGTTCAACTGCTTGTTGGTGCTAGTTGACAAACACACCAAGTTTGCTTACTTCTTCCCTCTGGCTCATCCATACACGGCGGCTTCGGTGGCACAACTATACATGAATCAGATTTATAGGACACATGGTCTACCTAAGGCGATCGTCGCTGATAGGGACCCAGTCTTCACCAGCCACTTCTGGCAGGAGTTGTTCCGTGGGGCAGGCACAGAACTTTGTTTGAGCACAGCAAATCACCCCCAGACTGACGGGCAAACTGAACGTGTCAATTAGTGCATCGAGACCTTCCTCCGTTGTTTCACTCAAGCATGTCCCAGGAGATGGAATTTTTGGATCCCACTCGCTCAATTCTGGTACAACAATGCACATCACTCTGCTATCGGCATGACTCCATTCAAGGCATTGTTCGGATACGAACCTTCACAACTGGGGATTACCGCAAATAGCATTTGCTCAGTGCTAGCACTGCAATCATGGCTGGATGAAAGAGCCACAGTTCAAGATCTGCTACAACAACATTTGAACAGAGCACGGCCGCTCATGAAAGACCA